>NC_133127.1:177778056-178081086 GCF_048418815.1 Hemitrygon akajei | reverse complement strand
TCACCACATGCTGCATCCGCAAAGCTAACAGCATTGTGAAGGACCCCACGCACCCCTCACACAAACTCTTCTCCCTCCTGCCATCCGGCAAAAGGTACTGAAGCATTCGGGCTCTCACGATCAGGCTATGTAACAGTTTCTTCCCCCAAGCCATCAGACTCCTCAATACCCAGAGTCTAGACTGACATCTACATCATTTATTATTATATTGTAATTTGTCCTCTGTGCCTATTGTCTTGTTTATTAATTATTGTACTGCCCTGCACTGTTTTCCGCACTTTATGTAGTCCTGTGCAGGTCTGTAGTCTAGTGTAGTTTTAATGTTGTTTTACGTAGTCTAGTGTAGCCTTGTGCTGTCTCACATAGTTTTATGTTGTTTCATGTAGCACCAGGGTCCTGGAGGAACGTTGTTTTGTTTTCACTATGCACTGTACCAGCAGTCTATGGACAAAGTGACAATAAACTTGACTTGACTTGCCACATGATTGGCTGATTAGATATTTACGTTAACAAGCAGATGTACAGGTGTACCTAATAAAGTGGCCAATGTGTGCAATATAGCCACTACTCAAAAGTTAGATAAAATTTGTTTACTCTACCTACATCTTTATGTGACACATACACTTGTTGTTAACTGATTACATGAAGCTACTTGTCATTACTTCATAAAATATGTGAGTAAATAAAGTCTTTGTCATTGAACACAGATTACATGATGTTTATAGAAGAACTGTATAAGAAGGATTGCTTCAAGTTGTGAGTGTGGCAGACTGTCAGGAATATGGAGGTATCAAAATACAATTGAAAATTTGAATTTTAGAACAGAGGACGGGAATCCACCAAGTTATTGCAGGAACACCCAGGGCTACTAGACAAGGAGAAGATATGTTATTTTTGCATGTGTCAATTCACCACTGAGGGAGTTTAGACTAAAACCTCTTAAGATTACCTGAGGTTTGGCGATCTCCTTCATGAGGAATTGCTCGAGGAATATAAAGAATGTAAAAGGAAACTTAAGAAAGAGATTAGAAAAGCTAAAAGAAGTTACGAGTTTGGTTTGGCAAATAAGGTGGAAGTAAATCCGAAAGGCTTCTACAGTTATATTAAAAGCAAGAGGATAGTGAGGGATAAAATTGGTCCCTTAGAGAATCAGGGTGGTCAGCTATGTGTGGAGCCGAGGGAGATGGGAGAGATTTTGAACGATTTCTTCTCTTCGGTATTCACTAAGGAGAAGGATATCGAATGGTGTAAGGTGTGGGAAACAAGTAAGGAAGTTATGGAACCTATGACAATTAAAGAGGTGGAAGTACTGGCGCTTTTAAGAAATTTAAAAGTGGATAAATCTCTGGGTCCTGACCGGATATTCCCCAGGACCTTGAGGGAAGTTTGTGTAGAGATAGCAGGAGCTCTGACGGAGATCTTTCAGATGTCATTAGAAACAGGGATTGTGCCGGAGGATTGGCGTATTGCTCATGTGGTTCCATTGTTTAAAAAGGGTTCTAGAAGTAAGCCTGGCAATTATAGACCTGTCAGTTTGACATCAGTGGTGGGTAAATTAATGGAAAGTATTCTTAGAGATAGTATTTATAATTATCTGGATAGACAGGATCTGATTAGGAGTAGCCAGCATGGATTTGTGCGTGGAAGGTCATGTTTGACAAACCTTCTTGAATTTTTTGAAGTAGTTACGAGGAATGTTGACGAGGGTAAGGCAGTGGATGTAGTCTATATGGACTTCAGCAAGGCCTTTGACAAAGTTCCACATGGAAGGTTAGTTAAGAAGGTTCAGTCGTTAGGTATTAATGCTGGAGTAATAAAATGGATTCAACAGTGGCTAGATGGGAGATGCCAGAGAGTAGTGGTGGATAATTGTTTATCGGGATGGAGGCCGGTGACTAGCGGGGTGCCTCAGGGATCTGTTTTGGGCCCAATGTTGTTTGTAATATACATAAATGATCTGGATGATGGGGTGGTAAATTGGATTAGTAAGTATGCTGATGATACTAAGGTAGGAGGTGTTGTGGATAATGAGGTGGGTTTTCAAAGCTTGCAGGGAGATTTATGCCGGTTAGAACAATGGGCTGAACGTTGGCAGATGGAGTTTAATGCTGAGAAGTGTGAGGTTCTACATTTTGGCAGGAATAATCCAAATAGAACATACAGGGTAAATGGTAGGGCATTGAGGAATGCAGTGGAACAGAGAGATCTAGGAATAACAGTGCATAGTTCCCTGAAGGTGGAGTCTCATGTTGATAGGGTGGTGAAGAAGGCTTTTGGAACGCTGGCCTTTATAAATCAGAGCATTGAGTACAGAAGTTGGGATGTAATGTTAAAATTGTACAAGGCATTGGTAAGGCCAAATTTGGAATATTGTGTACAGTTCTGGTCACCGAATTATAGGAAAGATATCAATAAATTAGAGAGAGTGCAGAGACGATTTACTAGGATGTTACCAGGGTTTCAGCACTTAAGTTACAGAGAAAGGTTGAACAAGTTAGGTCTCTATTCATTGGAGCGTAGAAGGTTGAGGGGGGATTTGATCGAGGTATTTAAAATGTTGAGAGGGATAGATAGAGTTGACGTGAATAGGCTGTTTCCATTGAGAGTAGGGGAGATTCAAATGAGAGGACATGATTTGAGAGTTAGGGGGCAAAAGTTTAAGGGAAACACGAGGGGGTATTTCTTTACTCAGAGAGTGATAGCTGTGTGGAATGAGCTTCCTGTAGAAGTAGTAGAGGCCAGTTCAGTTGTGTCATTTAAGGTAAAATTGGATAGGTATATGGATAGGAAAGGAGTGGAGGGTTATGGGCTGAGTGCGGGTAGGTGGGACTAGGTGAGATTAAGAGTTCGGCATGGACTAGCAGGGCCGGAATGGCCTGTTTCCGTGCTGTGATTGTTATATGGTTATGGTTATATGAAGATGTATCCAATCATTGACTCATACATATTTTTTCCATGTATAAAATTGTTTGTTACATCCTCAGGAGAGTCGAGGATGGACAGATCTTTTACCACAAGCCATTATATGATTGCAACAAATAAGATTATCAAGGGATTGGACAAGATAGAGGCAGGAAATATGTTCCAGATGCTGGGAGAGTCCAGTACCAGAGAGCATGATTTAAAAATAAGGGGTAGGTCATTTAGGACAGAGTTAAGAAAAAACTTCTTCTCCCAGAGAGTTGTGGGGGTGTGGAATGCACTGCCTCAGAAGGCAGTGGAGGCCAATTCTCTGGATGCTTTCAAGAAGGAGCTAGATAGGTATCTTTTGGATAGGGGAATCAAGTGATATGGGGACAAGGCAGGAACCGGGTATTGATAGTAGTTGATCAGCCATGATCTCAGAATGGCGGTGCAGGCTCGAAGGGCCGAATGGTCTACTTCTGCACCTATTGTCTATTGTCTATTATTGTTTCGTCCATTGGATCCCAAATCCAAATTCATTCCAATCTAAGATCTTTAACCATGCTTTGGTTTCTCAAGATTTAACTATTTGTTTGATACCTTTGATGGCCTGACTTGCTCTACCTTCCACAGTTCTCCGCTTTGTAAGGCCACGCAAGTATTCCCCATTGCCCTGAATCTGAGCCTCTGTGTAACCGTTTGCTTCGTTTTGTTAAGAATCGAATTAGAATTGGTTTATTATTGTCTCATGTGCCAAGGTAGAGTGAAAAGCTTGATTGGTATACTCTTCATACAGATCAGTTCATTACAGGGTGTACTGACAAAATAATAATAGAAAGCAGAATAAAGTGTTACAACCATGGAGAAATTGCACTTCTGTTAGACAACGAGAAAGAGAGAGCCAGTCTGAGATACCAAGGTAGCTGGTTTGAGGACCATAGTTTTGATGGACTCTGGATAGGGGTTTCTTTTGGGGAGGCTTCTGCTGTTGCTGCATAGGAGGGGGTGAGCAGGGTCAGTGCTTCTGCTGGTGCAAGTGGAGATGGGGGGAGTTGATGCTTTTGCTGCTATTTCGGCAAGGGAAGCGGGAAGGAGCCTCAGGGCTTCATTGTTTCTATCATTCATTCTATGGATTCTTGTTTTGTGGATGTCTATGAATTTCAGGTTGTCTACTGTATACATTTCCAATATTAAATGAACTTTTGAACCTTTTGAACAATAAGGTGAAAGTTCATAGCAAGTTAGATTGTGAGGTCAAGTGTCCATTTTATTATACTAGGGAACCAGTCAATTGTTTTACAACAATGGGATAGAAGCTGTCCTAGAGACTGGTGGTATATGCTTTTAAGCTTTTATATCTTCCGATTGATGGAAGAGGAGAGAAGACATAATGTCCAGAATTGGTGGATGCATAATGTCCAGAATCTTTGATTATGCTGGCTATTTTACTGAGACAGCAAAAAATAGAGACCGAGTCCTTGAAGAGGTGGCTGGTTTCCATGATGTGCTGAGCTGTATCCATAACTAGCAGTTTCTAGTGGTCACGGGCAGAAGCAGTCCATGATGCATCCAGATAGGATTGTTTCTATGGCACATCAATAAAAATTGGTTGAGAGTCAGTGGGGACATGCCAAATTTCTTCAGCCTCCTGAGGAAGTACAGGCATTGGTGACCTTTTCTTGGCTGTAAGCTCTGAGCTCTGAAACTATTGTCCTAAGCCTGTCAGTCTCTATTTACTCCTTTAAAATTCTCCTTCAAAGTGAGAAATGCTTTAGGATGCTTCGCTCCAGTAATGAGGCAGGTGTGCTCTGAGTTCAGTTCTTGCACTTCTTTCCATGCTATATTTATCACTATAGTGCCACTCTAAATAGATCAAAATACATCCCAAAAAACTTACCTGTAAATTACGGTTGAAAGTCAAACCGGGCTTCAACAGTATCCCGCTATTAACAATGCACTCCATGGAACATAACCAATTATAATAAACTTATGCAATAAAACTAGTGGAAAGAAAAAAAATAGCAATGAGAGCATAGGATATAATGCACTGAGTTACAATATGCCCCTTGATATAATGTGGCTCTTGCTAAGAACTCACATACCACTCATCACCCATTATATAACCATTTCTTCAAAGCATATCATTGCCTATTCATTACACAGAGTGTCTGACAGCCTAGCTCACAAATTCCTTCTCCCCTCAACGTCTCCGTCAAACTATACAGCAATCAGGCAGTGAGTGCTGCCATGGAAACTGAAAGCTCTTAAACCAATATTCCGAGGCTCATTTTAACCTTTTCTACTTACTGAAATCATGCATGTTCTGCTGTACATTGTAGTCTCTCCACTCTAATAACTCTAAAATGATTTTAAAAACCAGGCCCAAATGGTGATCAAATGAAACAAGTTTTAAATTAATACTGGATGTGTTGTGGTAAAAAACAGGGGAGCTTTAGCTAAAGCTCCCACTTCACCGACAAGAGTGAGGCTAAGATATTGGATTGGTTCATATTGTCACATGTACCAAGATACAGTGGAAAGCTGGTCTTACATAGTGTTCATACAGATCAAATACAGATCACAGTGTATTGAGGTAAAACAATACAATGCAGAATAAAGTGTAAAGGCTACAGGAAAAGTGCAGTGCGGGGAAACGATAAGGTGCAAGATCCAGGGTAGACTGTGAGGTCAAGATTCCACCTTATCATACAAGAGGTCCGCCTTGTGGAATAACGTTCAAGTCATGGACACAGGGAGCAAGTTCCTCCTTGTTGGGTTATTAATACGCCAGAGCATGGTTTCAGAATAAGAGGTTGCTTATTTAATATGGAGGCAAGAAGGAATTTCTTTTCTAAAAATGCCGTGAAAGTTTGGAGTTTACTTTCTCAAAGAGCTGTGAAAGCAGAGGGGACAGAAGAGACTATGGGTGCTGGAATGCGGAGCAACAACCTATCGACTGGAGAAACTCAGTGGGTTGAGCACCTCTGTAGGAGGACAGGAACTGTTGACATTTCAGTTCAAAAACCTCCATTGGGTCTGGGTGTGGAGAGGGGAAACAGTCAGTGTAAAGAGCACAAAGGTGAGTGGGGAGTCAGGAGTCTGAAAAGGTTGGGTGGCTGAGGAGGAGTGCTTTAAACTGACCATACTGGACAGCAAAGATTTTGCTTCCTGAATACTTGTGGGTACTGTATATCTTATGGATTCTGTGCTGCTGATCATGTAAACCACCAGGAAATTTCCCTGTTACACACCATTTTTTAAAAATTGCCTATATTTGATATTTTAATTCATAATTCAAATCAGAATAACTGATGCCAAAATTAAGCAAGATGTTTTTGTTGGTCCGCAAATCCAATAGGCTATCAATGACAGGCAATTCGAAGAACTTTTAGGGGGACTGGAGAAAAATCACATGGAAGGCATTCAAAGATGGTGCTGAAAATTTTCTTGGCAACTACGGAGAACCAAACTACATGCAACTGGTTGACAACATGCTTCAAGCACACTAAACCATGAAGTGCAACATGTCACTAAATATTCATTTTCTGCATTCCCATTTAGACTTCTTCCCTGCAAATATTGGCACTGTCAGTGACGAGCATGGTAGAAGGCTTCACCAGGACATAGAGGTCTTGAAGAGAATGGTATCAGGACAATGGGAATCCATCAATGCTGGCTGATTGTTGTTGGACACAAACAAGAAGCCCCAGACACTGAGCACAAATGAAAATCAACAATAAAGCATTTTCAGCTTTGTTGAACTTTTGCAAAGCGTCACCACCGTTATGTGATTTAATGCATTATAGTCAATAAAAATTAATTTCTTGTTTCTCCAAATTCCTATGTGTTATAAGTCATCTGAAACTAAACCTGAGTTCAGTTTCAAGTGGTCTTCCATGAACAAAAAGTAATTTCTAAGGAAGCAAAACTTTTGAGAAGATTTGTTGTCTAGTGCTATCTCCGCTCACAACTCTCTGTCCTGATGCAGGATTCTGACCAGAAATATTGACACTTCCTTTCCTCCACAGATGCTGCTCACCCCACTGACTTCATCCAGCAGTCTGTTAGCTACGGAAGCAGGTTCATTGAATATATTCAAGTTAGAGACTTAAACTATAAGAGAGTCAAGGGTACAGGGAGAAAGGGGAAAAGGGGTGTTGAAGACCAGGGAGGAGTCACTATATTATCGAATGGCAGGACAACTTCCAAGGGCAACTTAGCCTTCTTCACTTCATGCTGTTTTTGTTCTTCTCTTTCTATTACTGATCCACTTCAACCATGACCACTTTAACTAATCTAAAATCAGGTGTAAATCATAATTGTCACTTGTTGTATAGACCAAGTCTTCTAAAAACCAGAAACTTACCCTATTTGGCCTATGGTCAATCCTCTTCCCTTTGTGTTCACAAGATCTTCTGCAGATGCTGGAAATTCAAGACAACACACACAAAATGCTGAAGGAACTCAGTAGGCCGGGCAGCGTCTACTGAGAGAAATAAACAGTCGATATTTCACACCGAGAACCTGATGAAGGGTCTCAGTCTGACTGTTTATTCCTCTCCATAGATGCTGTCTGATCTGCTTACTTCTTCCACCATCTTGTGTGTGCATCCCTCTTTATTCTGTGTTTCACCAATTTCAGCCAAACACCAATACACAGTTTTGACAGGTGGGCTGAACCAGGTGAGGGTAGCTGGTGGCCTCATACCCCGGTGAGACAGGTTCATGGCTGTCCTAGCATGCGAAGTCAGCTCTGACAGACTAGATGGTTGAGATCTACGGTGAGATCAAACAGCCAGGAAGGATTTTCTGCAACACTTCATGGAGAGCAAAAAGTATGACAAGGCACAGGAGATGCTACGGTCACCTACTGCAACCAAGGAAGACCCCAGTTCGTCATGTTTGTTTGTACCACTGGACCTGGACTTCTGAGGTCAAGAGAATGGAACTGCCCCAGTGAAACAGCTTTTCCGCTTCAAAAATTCTTCCGCACAGGTTTCCTGTCATTGTCGGACACAATAGACAACACCACCATTGGCACTGGGCAGAAGACCTTTCAATTGTAACCAGGTTGTAGTAGGCTACTACAGTCCCTCATTAACATCCTGTACCCCATTCGTACCTGCAATTTGCCATTGGGGCTTGAATGCTTTGATTCAGCCCAAAGAAGTAATTGCAATTACAGTAATTAATTAAAGTCTGTTGGCAGTATCGTGCTCATCTCTAAGTGGGGAGTGAAAATTACCCAATAGTATTAACAAACTTACAAAACAATGCCAAAAATATGCTAGAAGTAATGTTGTATTTTCTTCAACAGCTCTGCAAGTCTCACAATAGCAGTAAATTAATCGTGAGAAAAATGCTGACCTAACCCCAATGTAACATGCAAGAACTTTAAGTCAATTTAAGATTCTAGTTCTGTGCCAAATTCAATAAGAAGTTTCATTAATTTGTGCCTGCAGCTAGGATTATTTTAAAGGTATGCCAACGCCAAAGTCCATTGGTGTTTAGTTATGATTTGTCATAGTTGCTAATGTGTCCTATTTAAAGCCGAACCAAATGCATATCAAGTAATGTTCCTGTTGCTCTATCATTTTAGGTAGCTAAGCATAAGCACTGATTTTGGAAGTATAAGATCATGAAGATTGTGGTAAACTATGTGTATACCTGTCTGGGCATGCTCCTGTGGCTCCTCCCACAGACCCCTGTATAAAGGCGATTGGAGGCATTGCTCCTCCCTCAGTCTCCAAGATGTTGTGGTCACTTTTGCAGCTAATAAAAGCCTATTGTTTGCCTCCCGTCTCCGAGAGTTATTGACGGTGTATCAAAGATCCATGCTCAATGTCTGAGGAACAGCTCCTTCCCCTCCGCCAACAGATTTCTGACCGTCCTTAAAACAATGAACACTACCTCGTTATTCTTCTTTTGCATTGTTTACTCATTTTTGTAACCTATAGTAATTTTATTTATTGTGCTATACTGCTGCTGCAGTACACATCTGCCAGAGATAATAAACCTGATTCTGATTTTCTGTCAGATTCTAGTCACATACTTCATGAGGCATTGATTATAGGTTGCTTCAGGCAAAGTGAGCAAAGTATGTTCATTCTTAGATTTAATAGGAAATATTGTTAGGGTTATTTTACGATATGATCTGAAACCTAGAACTCTGGTTCTTTTTAGTACAGAATAAAATGCAGAAGCAGAGTCATACATTACAGAAATTATTATTTGAGAATCTATTTTTGCAGGATTGTGCCTTACTCCAGCTTTTGATGATATTGATTCCAATCAATCCTTCACAGTTCCCAAATCAGCAAAACTATGGTCTCAGCATCTACATTAACAAGAGCAATTCTCAAGTTTACTCCAACCAAAATAAAGCAAAGGATGTGCTGATCATACGCAAGCTGACAAGAAAAATTCCACGAATCTGCTTCCACAGCTCTCTGTGGACAAAAGAGAACTCCAAAGATTAATAAACATAAGAGATGAAATTCCAGCTCGCCTCTGTGTGAAGTGGACCAGCTTGTACTGAAACTATACCCCCAAGTTCAAGCTAACCCAGCAGGAAGAAACTCGCCTCTCAGCATCCATGATATGAGGTTTATTCCTCAAGTCTGATATCTTTATATCTTCCTCTCTCCCTCTCTCTCCCCACTCTCTCTGAGTCCTCCTCTCTCTCTCCCCCTCCCTCCCTCTCTCTCCCCACTCTCTCTCTCCCCCTCTCTTTCCCTCTCTCTCTCTGAGCCTTCTCTCTCTCTCTCTCTATTTCCATCTCTCTCTCTGTCTCTCTGCACCCATCTCTCTCTCTGTCTTTCTCTCTTTCTTTCCCTCTCTCACTCTCACTCTTTCTCTTTCCCCATTCTCTCTGCTTCTCTCTCCATTGCACTGGTATACTGAGCATTCCAGCATTCCTTTCGACATTTAGATATAGGGACAAGGCATAAGACAGGAGCTTCCTCTGCATCTCGGAGTGTGCACCAGCACCTGTTTCTTTGGGATGGGGTGCTGGTGTTGAATTTACATACGATCCAGGGTCAATCCTGACTGCAGATGCTGTCTTTGTGCAGCTTATATTTTCTCTCTGTCACCACATGCATTACTTCCCACATCCCAAAGATGTTCTGGTAGGTTAACTCGTTAGAGTAGATTATTCCTTAAAGGCAAAACAAAGGTGAAAAGTTTAAAGACAAATATGGAAAAGAAAGATGGGAATAATGGGATTGCTCTTTTGGGAACACACAGAGCTTCTGACGGTTATAAGTAAGGAGAGAAACATGGCTATGACAAGCCGTAGTTTGCAAAATAGAAGTCCCAGTACTATTAAATATTCAATAGTAAGGGATGTTATTTATAGGACTGAGATGATACTGTCAAAATTAACATTTATTTTTCACTGCTAATTAAAGTGGGTAGTTTGCAACAGCAATTTAGAGTTAACCACATTAATGAAATCTGAATTCAGTGTTAGCCACACTAGATATATAAAGCACAATAATCATGCATTTGATTGCGGCATCTGGAGTAATTTATTTAATTTATGTAGTAATATAAAAATTATAGTTGCCCTAAACTAAGAAGAGCTATGGCAACTTTGGGAGCTCAGAGAATCATTGAGTCATTGAGCATAAAAACAGGCCCTACAGGCCAACTGGTCATTGTCGATCTAGACTCCCATCAGATCTAGTTCCACCTTCCCACATTAGCTTACATACCTTTAAATATTTCCTATCCATGTATCTGTCCAAGTAATTTTTAAATGATGTCAGTGTTACTGCCACTGGCAGTTCATTTCACATATGGACCACTATCTGGTAGCAGCTCAGGTTCTGATTAACTCTCTATCCTCTCACCTTAAATCTGAGCTCTCTAGTTGTTGACGGCCCAACACTGGGGAAAGGGCAGTGTACATACACTTTGTCTATGTCCCCACGATTGTATCCGCCTCTTGCCCCTCATTCTCCTGTGCTTCAATGAGCAAAAGACCCAGCCTGCTCAACTTCTCTCCATAATTCAATCCCTCAAGCCTCAGCAACATCCTCGTAAATCTCCATTGCACCATTTTCAACTTAATTACATCTTTCTTAGACATAATATTTCATCTGTGGCCTCACCAATGTCTTTTACAACTGCAACATAACATCCCAATTTCTATACTCTGTGCCCTGATTCATGAAGGCCAGTGTGACAAATGCAAAAAGCTTTCTTCACCACCACAATTGTCAGTTATTGTCCCATTTTAGTTATAAGGGCTATGTTAAAAGACATGTGGATTCACCGGGCTTGAAGAGAATTAATAATTAAAGGATGAATCCTTGTTGTATGTGAAGATATAATGTCAAGATGTTAATTTACTTTGGAGTTTACTATTCTTGAAATTTCTGATGAGGTTCCTCTGTCCATAGTTTTTTCCCAATAAAGATGAATGACTTTGCTTGTAAATCAATAAGATATGAAAAGCTAAAATAAATGATAAATCAATAGGTTCCATCACTCAAGACAGATTTACAAGTACGATAAACCAAATCACAGGACTCACCATTTGGCAATGTTTCTTACAAGCTTTGTTACTAGTCCTGTATCATAATACACAACTAATTAATGGCAGTCAGTTTGTTACTCCCTTCACCAAATGAGAGTGAAAATCCCATTGTCATTCAATAAGTGATTGCTTATTAATTGGACGTTTGACAGTATTAAAATAATTACAAAGACAGCAACAACCTCACTTCCGATCTAATTGATCTAACACATTGAAAACAACACATCATTTGGTGTAACAATGATCAAAACTCTTAAACAATCGAAATTTCAAACAGCAAAGCAATTGGATTTTTTGAGGCTTCGGCCTCGGAACGGCTTTGTGCAACTCTCCTCGAGTTCCTCGCACGCAGACCCCAGTCAGTTCATATTGGCATCATCTCCTCCACAATCGCCATTGGCACAGGTGCATCACAAGGCTGTGTGCTTAGCCCCCTGCCCTACTCACTGAACACTTAATGACTGTAAAACAAAGTACAGCTCCAATGCCACATTTACGTTTGCTGATGACAGCACTATTGTTGGCCAAATCAAAGGTGGTGATGAATCAGATATAGAAATAAAATCAACATGTTGAAAGTCTGACTGAGTGATGCCACAGCGCTAACCTCTCACTCAATACTAGCAAGATCAAGGAACTGATTAGAGACTTCAGAAGGAGGAAACCAGAGCCCCATGAGCCAATCTTCATTAGAGGATTGAAGCAGCAACTTTAAATTCCTTGGCATTATCATTTCAGCACACCCAGCACGTAACTGCCATTACACAGAAAGCATGGCAGCATTTCTACTTTCTTAACAGTGTGAGGATTCTGCATACCAGTTAGAACTTCGACAAACTTCTATAGATGAGTGGTGGAGAGTGAACTGACTGGTTGCATCACTGTCCTCGAAGGGGAAAGTCTAGAGAAATTAATGGATGCAGCTCAGTCCATCGTGGGTAAAACCCTCCCCATCATAAGCAAACCTGCAAAGAGTTCTATCACAGAAAAGCAGCATCTATCATCAAGGGCCTGCCATCAGGATGGAAATACAGGAGCATCAGGCCCCACACCAGCAGGCTCTTGATCAGAGGGGATAACTTCACTCAACTTCATTCAGCCCAATACTGAACTGGTTCCACAACCTACTTTCAAGGACTCTACAACTTGATATTTATTGCTTATTTATTTATTATTACTATTTTGTTTTATTTGCTTTTTGCATTTACATAGTTTTACACGTTGATTGCTTGTCCGTCTTTGTTCTGCGTACAACACACACAAAATGCTGGTGGAACACAGCAGGCCAGGCAGCATCTATAAGGAGAAGCACTGTCGACGTTTCGGGCCGAGACCCTTCATCCCGACGAAGGGTCTCAAAGGGTCTCGGCCCGAAACGTCGACAGTGCTTCTCCTTATAGATGCTGCCTGGCCTGCTGTGTTCCACCAGCATTTTGTGTGTGTTGTTTGAATTTCCAGCATCTGCAGATTTCCTCATGTTTGTTCTGCGTGGTTTTCATTGACCCTATTTGTGTTTCTTTATATTTAATATGAATGTCCGTAAGAAAATGAATCTTAGGGTAGTATATGGTGACATATGTGTTCTTTGATAATAAATTTACTTTGACCATTGAATTATTTTAGTAAAACACATTTATAAATTCATCTATCATAAAGGATTAGATGGAGCGGACGTGGACAGGACATTTCCAATAGTGGGAGAGTCTAGGACCGGAGGGCAGAGCCTCAGAATAGAAGGATATCCCTTTCGAGCAGAACTATTTCTTTAGCCAGAGGGTGGTAAACTTATGGAACTTATTGCCATATGCACCTGTGGAGGTCTTCATTGGGTATATTTAAAGCGGCGGTTGATACGGGGTTCTTTCATGATTAGTAAAGGTGTCAAAGGCTGAGGGGAGAAAACAGTAGAGCGGAATTCAGAGGGAAAACATAATAAGTCAGCCATGATTGAATGGCGGAACAGACTCAATGGGTCAAATCCAGCTTCAAGTTCCTGGGTGTCAGGATCTCTGAGGATCTAACCTAGTCCCAAGATATCGATGTAGTTATAAAGAAGGTAAGACTGCAGCTATACTTTATTAGGAGGTTGAAGAGATTTGGCATGTCAGCAAATACAGTCAAAAACCTCCTGTAGTTGTACCGTGGAGAGCATTCTGACAGGCTGGCATGGAGGGGCTACTGCACAGGACCGAAAGAAGCTGCAGAAGGTTGTAAATTTAGTCAGCTCCATCTTGGGTACTAGCCTACAAAGTACCCAGGACATCTTCAGGGAGCGGTGTCTCAGAAAGGCAGCATCCATTATTAAGGACCTCCAGCACCCAGGGCATGCCCTTTTCTCACTGTTACCATCAGGTAGGAGATACAGAAGCCTGAAGGCACACACTCAGCGATTCAGGAACAACTTCTTCCCCTCTGCCATCCGATTCCTAAATGGACATTGAATCTTTGGACACCACCTCACTTTTTTTTAATATACAGTATTTCTGTTTTTGCACTTAAAAAAATCTATTCAATATACATAATTGATTTATTTATTTTTTATTGTTATTATTTTTATTTTATCTTTTTCTCTGCTAGATTATGTATTGCATTGAACTGCTGTTGCTAAGTTAACAAATTTCACGTCACATGCCGGTGATAATAAACCTGATTCTGATTCTGTTCCTATGTTTTATGGTCTTACAAATGAAAGACATTTAACATAGGAACATGTCAATTCCTGATACATTACTATCCATATAAATGTGTCCTATTATAAAACAAGTTATTTTTAGTTGTGAAATATAGGGTTACTTTATGAAAACTAATCTTTCTGAATGAGCTTGATGTCATCAACCTTACGACTGTCCTAAAAAAGAAAAATTGCAAGATAAGGAGGGATGAATTGACAATAAAATAAATGCTGATTACTTACAATTATTTCTGGAAGGACAGAACATTCTATAAATGACATAGAAAAGTCATTTATATCTGATTTAAATGTTCAATATGGCCTACAGATAAGAACAATCATAAAACCTACGGTCAATACTTTCAATCTTATTTGAGATACAGGGTTCTGAAAATGGTTAGGAGTTCACAAGGCACTTTTATCCTTGTCACAGCACAGATAATACAAGGAAAGCCATTTAATTTAACATTAATATGTGGCTGCTTCATAATGGGACGATGTATCGTCAATTAGGTACTAATAAAGTGGCCACTGACTGACTGTTCATGGTCTTCTGCTGCTGTAGCCCATCCACTTCCAAGTTCGGCATGTTGTGCATTCAGGGATGCTCTTCTACACTGTTGTGGTGTGCGGTTATCTCAGTTACAGTCGCCTTCCTGTCAGCTTGAACCAATCTTGTCATTCTCCTCTCACCTCTCTCATTAACAAGGTGTTCTCGCCCACAGAACTGCTGCTCACTGGATGATTTTTGGTTTTCGCACCATTCTCTGTGAACTCCAGGGACTGTTGTGCGTGAGAATCCCAGGAGATGTGCAGTTTCTGAGACAGGTCCCATCTGGCACCAACAATTATTGCACAGTCAAAGTCACTGAGGTCACTCTTCCTTCTCCCATTCTGATGTTTGGTCAGAACAACAACTGAACCTCTTGATCACATCTGCATGCTTTTCTGAATTCAGTTACTGCCGTGTGATTGGCTGATTATATATTTGCATTAATGAGCAGCTGTACAGGTGTTCCTAGTAATGTGGCCATTGAGTGTATATTCTTCAAAGCAACTGGCTGATTACAGGAGGAGCAATTGACTTCACCATGTTCATTCCAACTGTATGTCCAAAAGTTCATGTTGACTAAATCACATAATCTTGTACTGTATCTTATGAGTTCTTGACCAGGAACTAGTCTGAACCAACAACGCACATTCTAGAGCATTAGGACAAACTCACTCCTTCAGAAGTTGCTGGTTTGAAGAGACTCATGCAGGCTGACACTCAGTGGGACTCAGTTACTGTGGGAGTGTCACGTTGTCAGACGTAAGATGATAGCTCTTTGGCTGCTTTTGTACTCATCTATGATATGATCTCTTCGCTCTATGATTTTCCATTTCCCCATTCTCGCTCCCTTCTTAGGCCTTCTCTTTTCCTGCTCATCACCTTCCTATGGTGCCCCTCCGCACTCCCTTTCTCACATAGTGTACCGTACAGGTTCCTCCTTCTTCAGCCCTTTCCTCTTCAACCCATCAGCCCTCCTCCACCCACCCTCCTTTACTCTCACCTGGCTTCACCTATCACTCGCAAGCTTGGACTGTTTCTACCCGACACCTCTGTACTTCTTCCTCCTTCCCTCTCCAGCCCTGTTACTCCTCTCCATGGATGCTGCCTGCCCTGCTTCATTCCCCCAGCATTTTGTGTCTGCTACTCTATGCTTCCAGCATCCGCAGAATCTCTCATGTTTCTGATGTATGATACTATTTTGAAATGACTTCTGGAGTTATTCTCAGAAGCTGACCAGATATAATCCTCCAGTGAATATGACTAATAACAACATTCCATTTGATTTGGGTTATTAGTTTCACATGTACAGAATAGAGTGAAAAGCTTTGCAGCATGCCATCCAAGCAGATTATTCCATACAGAAGTACGGTGTATTAGTACAGAAGGAAAAACACTTACAGAATGGAGAAAAGACTCTCAGTAATAGTAATCACCTTATTATGTGAGAATTTTATGAGTTCTAGGGTAAATAATGAAACTTTTTTCCCAGATTGCAGGAAAATGATGTTACAATGTTCTCTCTCCAGCTTTTCCGAGCATTAAAAGAAAAGTTGCTGTGGGCCCTTTGAGTTTAAACACATTTTGGCCATTTCTAAGGGTTTCCCAGCAGGCTCAATATCATCTCCCTCTGGTGCTCCCCTCCCCCTTTCTTTCTCCTTAGGCCTCCTGTCCCATGATCCTTTCCCTTCTCCAGCTCTGTACCCCTTTTTCCAATCACCTTTCCGGCTCCCAGCCACCCCCTCCAGTCTTCTCCTATCAATTCGCATTTCCCCTCCCCCTCCTGCTTTCAAATGTCTTACTATCTTTCCTTTCAGTTAGTCCTGACGAAGGGTCTCAGCCCAAAACGTCGACAGTGCTTCTCCCTATAGATGCTGCCTGGCCTGCTGCGTTCCACCAGCATTTTGTGTGTGAGGCTCAACATCAGAATGAGATGGGAGAACTCATTCTCAGGTCCCAGCCTTGTTTCCTTCCTACTGTGAACCAAAGCTGTTTACTTCCAGCTGGTCCCAGCACCATGGTCACCAGTGGAAAGGTAATTGTTTGCTTTAGACCAGACGCCCACTCAATCCTACAATCTTAGAATCATCTGGTTACCTTTCTCCAATGCACCAAGCATCCTGTGAATTCTATATTCTGCAAAGTTCTACACTAGCCCAACACAAAATGATTTGCTGTCCAAATGCTTTGTTATATTAATATCCTAGAAGTAATGAAAAGCCAGTTTATGAACTAACATGAGGAAAAGCAATCTGCGATTCCCTGTGCAATCTCACTTTATTGTGGAACCGTCTTCACCTAATCATTTATCCAAGTACTATGAATGAGTTAACAAAACTGTCTCAGTTGCCAATTTTTTCTCTTAAACAGGATGAACTATATTGTTGCCGCATATTTATTTGGCTCTCCAAACTTTCAGTGTCAGGTTTCCGTCAAAAGATTTACTTTCTAAAATTTCTTGAACCACATGCCTTTGTTGAAGTCATTAAATATGTCCATTGCAGCATGTGAAGAAGGTACTTCTGACTTCTACAGCATCTGCCTAGTGCATACAATACAATAGAACTGAGACTCTATTTTTGAATTTAGTCAGCTGGGTATATCATTTGTACTCCCAGGGAGAAAACCTATACACTCTGTATTCCCACATGGTCTCCATCCAAACACTGAGTAGGTCTGAGTTTGCTTATCTAAGTATTCTCAGGGCATGAAATTAAAATGCTGTTCAATTAATTCCCATTCCCAAGTAAAAACTCTATTATATGCCTTGGGATTTATTCCTTCATTAAAAGCAGTCTAAGTGTGGGGTATTGTTGTAATTTGTATTACAGTAACTAAAAAAAAAATTTGATTCATTATCACGTTTTAAGAAGAAATTTGTTACTTCACGGGTGAGCTTTAACGTTTCAAAGCCCTGAGGAATGTATTTGACCAAAATCACCCTTCAGGACTGTCAAGTTTATCATTTTTACCTAGCAATTTGCAGAAGGTTAGCTTTCCTAAAGTTCTGTTTTATATAGTGAAGCAATTAAATCAGATGTTCTCTTTTGAAACATGAGAGATTCTGTAGGTGCTGAAAATCCAGTGCAGCACACACAAAATGCTGGAGAAACTCAGTAGTTTAGGCAGCATCTGTGGAGGAGAATAAACACTTGACCTTTCAGACCAAGACCTTTCACCAGGACTGGAATGGAAGGAGGAAGGACTCAGAATTTCCTTTGAATTTTGTTCTCAGTTTCTAAGTGAAACAAATAAATATAAATTGAATAGAAATAGTTTGAATTTGGTAAAGTCCATTCATTATAAGCCTTGTCCAACACAGCTATATTCCTAAAAACAAAAGAAATCCAGGTGCTATTATGCATCCCTGGCATACTGAAAAATAACCTCATGGAGCATTGCATTATGGTTCAACTATTTTTTGACGAAGGCTGATTCATAACTTAAGTTCATTCACCTGCATTTGTGCCATTTCTCTTGGTATCTTCCCTAACATCGGTGCCTTACCCTCAGTTTTGAAAAATTCGCTATTTATTTTTAACATCTTTTGTTCAAAGAAGCAGAAGATTCCTAGAAGGATTGAAAGGGTAGAAACAAAGACAATTGTCTCCTTCACCAACTCATCCAGAGCTAAAGATTATAGCCTCAAAATCAGAGATAGGGTATTTAGGGCATCAGACATAAAACATGGAACCGTATAACAAATTAGGGGATCTTCAACCCATGATGTGTCAATGGGACCAGGCAGGTTAATCATTTGACACGGTCTAGGTAAGCCAAAGCACCTGTTTCTATGCTGTAGTGACTATCACTGTTACTCTATGACCAATATAAACCCACTCCACAATCTATCAACCTTTTCTTCCTACACAGACCATAATCCTTCATGTTTAGGACTGAAATGTCTTCACTCAGAGGATGATTAACCTTTAGAATTTATTAATTACATTCAAGATAGATCAATAGTTTTCAGGATATTAAGAGAATGGAGGAATATAAGAAAATTGAGAATGGTGCTGAGGTGGAAGATCAGACATGATGTAACTGAACGCTAGAGTAGAAGAAGGCCAAATGGCTGGTGCATGCCTTAAACACAAGAGATTCGGCAGCTGCAGGGAATCCAGAGCAACACACTCAGAATGCTGGAGGAGCACAGAATATCCGTCAGGGTCTATGGAAGTGAGTAAACAACCAACATTTCAAGCCACGACACCGCTTCAGGACATTATCCTTCCACAGATGCTGCCTAACCTGCTGGGCATTTTGTGAACCTACCTGCCTTAACCATCTTGATTTCATTACGACTTGCCCCCTGTCTCACTTTAAGTTCATAATCCCTAGTATTTGACATTTCTAAATGTCTACTCCATTTATGCCCGTCAAAATTTTGTAACCTCTTCTATTCTTATCAATCATGAACAGTGTGTTTTCATCTTTAAGGCTACATTATTTGTTCTGAACACCTATCGGAGAAAGTACATTGAATTTTTTACTCCCTGTACTTAGTACAGAAATAGTATCTGAATCAAGGGCTCCAAGGGTTAATTTATGAGGACAATAATAAAAGAAAACAGGTTTGTATTCCTTGTTATTGAGAAGATTAATGGGCAGTTTCACTGAAGATTTTTAACATATTAAGATGACTAGTAGGATAAGCAGGGAAAATATGACCGCTTGGGCAATCCAGAGATAGTACTCCAAACTAAAAGCTAGAAATGGGCATTTCACTAATGAAATTAAATTCATACATAATAATTTAATACACAATCAATGCCAAAGGGTGATAGAAGTTTGCAGTTCTTTTCCACAAAAGCACTGATATGTTTTGCAGCTGATATTTTGAAATGTGCATCATTGGTCAGTATATTATGAGAGATTATAGGCAAACAAATGAAGGTGATTGAGGAGCCATGATCTCATTAATTAAGATTGAAGGCCTGAGCAATCTGCCTCTCTTCTTACATTGCGGACACAGGCCTAGTCTGTGCAATGAAGAGCAAACCTTTTGTTCTAAAGTGCACATGAAAATGCCAACAAAACCATTTGTTTTTAGATATAGAAGTGTCATAGAACACGATAGCACAGAAGCAGGCTCTTTGGCTCCTCTCGTCCATACCAAACTATTAATCTGCCTCATCCCATTGATCTGCACCCAGATGATAGTCCTCCATACCCGTCCCATCCATGTGGCTTTCCAAATTTCCAAAAACAAACCCTCATCCACAACAACACACACAAAATGCTGGTGGAACACAGCAGGCCAGGCAGCATCTTTAGGGAGAAGCACTGTCGACGTTTCGGGCCGAGACGTCAGTCCTGACGAAGGGTCTCGGCCCAAAACGTCGACAGTGCTTCTCCCTATAGATGCTGCCTGGCCTGCTGTGTTCCACCAGCATTTTGTGTGTGTTGTTGTTTGAATTTCCAGCATCTGCAGATTTCCCCGTGTTTCCTCATCCACAATGTCAGTTTGTTCCACTCTGTGAGTGAAGTTTCCCCCGATAATCCCTTTAAACATTTCACCTTTCACCCTTAACCCATAACCACTAGTTCTAGTCTCACCCAACAGCAGTGGAGAAAGCTTCCTTACATTTACCTTGCAATTTTGTATACCGCTGTCAAATCTCCCCTCATTCTCCTGTACTCTTGGGAATCAAGTCCTAACCTATTCAACCTTTCCCTATTACTCAGATCCTCAAGTCCTGGCAACATCCTTCAAATTTTCTCTGCACTCTTTCAATCTTATGGATATCTTTCTGTAGGTAGTCTTTATCACAAGTTTCCAGTTGTAGGTGCACAACAGGAACCTTGTGCCTTAGGGTTCTCTATACAGCCTTTTGTATTGTTTTAAAATGATGGGTAATAAGCACCCTGAAATATGATGGGCATTATTGACAAGTAACATGCCACATCAGCTCAATTTCCAATGTTTAGATCCTGCCTTCTGCTGTTTTGAAATTATTCCTAGACGAAAGTCCCAACGGATTTACAGTTGGATGTATTCTGCCTACTCAGTGCTACCATAACTGAATAAAAATGAACAAAATGCAAAGTTACACTATTTATAGCAGTTGCGAATTTGAAATGGTTCACTTGTCAGCTTCTAATCAATTTCACAGTCATTTATTCATATGACCAAGTAGCCTTTGTAATAAATATTTGCAACTCGCTTTGCTGTTGAATTTATAAAATTATTGTTAATTTAATAACTTTCTTCCTAAAACCTTGTTAAATTCAAATATCGGTGAAGCGTATAATAAATAAAAGGCTGTGGTTCAATAAAGCCCACTCTACTTTTTTTTTCACATTGGTGAAATGCAATACATGCAAAATGAAAAGCAATTTGATGCACGCAGTAAGTTCGGTTTAGTTGTCAGAAGTTTATAGATCGAAGCACTGCTGCAGAGAGCTGGAAGCAAACTAAGCCTGTCAGACTTCTCTCACTGGTCACTTTATGAAGTACCTTTCGTAGCTAACACAATGGCCACTGTGTATATGTTTGTGGCCTTCTGCTGCTGTGGTCCATCCACTTGTTCTGTGTGTTGGAACATGCCACTGTGGTAACACGTGGTTATCTGAGATGCTGTCGCCTTCCTGTCAGCTTGAACCATCCTCCCGTCCTTCTCTGACCTCTCTCATTAACAAGTTTTTTCCACCCACAGAACTGAGGCTCACTGGATTTTTTTTTTTGCTTCTCGCACCATTCTCTGTAAACTCTAGAGAAAGTTGCGCAAGAAAATCCCAGGAGCTCAGCAGTTTCTGAGATAATCAAACCACCATGTCTGGCACCAGCCTTCATTCCACGTCAAAGTCACCGAGATCACCTATCTTCCCCATTCTGATGTTTGGTCTGAACTGCACCTGAATCGCTTGAGCAGATCTGCATGCTTTTGTGCATTGAGTTGTTGCCACATGATTGGCTGATTAGAAAGTTGCATTAACAAGCACGTGTACCGGAGTAAGTGGCCACAGGGGGTATGCAGTACGGAGGGAGAGCTGCACAGTCAGTGGAGTAGTTCCTTGGATGATGACAGACAGGAAAGCTCATCAATACCTTTTCTTTCAGAGGAAGCTATAGAGAACAAGTCTATGCACATCTGTACTCAGGTCATTCTACAGATGTGCAGTAGCGAGCATCCTAACAAGCTGTGTCACTGCATGGTACGGAAACTGCACTGCGGTAGACCGGAAGGTTCTTCAGTGGGTTGTCAAAACTGCCCAACACATCACCAGCACCTGCCTACCCACCAACAAAGACATATATACAAAAAAGGTGCCAGAAAAGGGCCAGTAACATCATGAAGGATTCCCATCCACCCTGCTCATGGACTGTTTGTCCCTCTCTCAAGGAGGAGGCTACACCAGACCCAAAATACAGTTATTTTCCCCAAGCTGTAAGTGATCAATACCTCCAAGCACAAACCCACCCCTCCACACTTCCAACCACAGCATCCTCAACCACCACCACCACTTTATCATTTCCTGCCAGTCACCTTACGTTCAGATACTCCTGCACCTAATGTCACTTTATGGGCATGCAATCAATCTGTGTACATAAGCTATCTTGTGTTTATATTTGGTGTGTTTTATTATTATTATTATTATGTTTTAATCTTATTGTATTTTTGTGCTACATCAGATACAGAGTAACAATTATTTTGTTCTCCTTTACATTTGTGTACTGGAAATGACATTTAGCGATCTTGATTCTTGAATCTTGAACGTGAGCTCTGATTAACCTTGCCATGGATGGAAAGATTGTTATATTGCTTTCTGTTGGAGTGCAAGTTGTGCTTTGTACACTTTAACAATTCAGAGCTGCAACAGAGATGTAAGCCAATGTCCGTAAGACCATACGACTTTTGAGCAGAATCTGTCCATTTGGCCTATCAAGCCTGCTCTGCGATGCTATCATGGCTGATTTATTTCCTCTCTGAACCACACTCTCCTACCTTCTCCCCAGAGCTTTTGGTGCCCTTACTAAATAAGAACCTAGCAACCTGCACTTTAAATATGCCCAATGACTTGGCCTCCACAGCTGTGTGTGGCAAGAATTCCACAGGTTCACTATCCTCTGGCTATTGAAGTACCTCCTCGTTTATGTTCCAAAGGGACATCCTTGTATTCTGAGGACCAAGGGAGATGGAGAAGCACTTTGCTTTGAGTTGGTGGACTGGACAATATTCAGGGGTTCATTTTCAACCCTGAATGAATATGCCACAACTGTCACCGACTTCATCAAGACCTGTTTGGATAAGTGTGTGCCTCTGAGAACATATAGGGCATACACCAACTAAAAGCCTTGGGTGAACCAGGAGATTCATATAACACACACAAAATGCTGGAAGAGCTCTGTAGGTCAGGCAGCACCTATGGCCTTGGATCAACTGGACAAGAGCAATACTTATGTTGGGCTGCTGTTAGCTAAGTACAGCTCAGTTTTCAGCACAATCATATCGTCAGCTCATTGTCTGTTGAGGGCTAGGTCTGTTGTGTTGAAGACCAATGATTCAGAAATACACAGGAAGTCCAGGAACAACCTATGGAAGGCTACCCTAAAACAATTCCAATTGAGGTTAGAGGTGGAATTGGATGCACGTCAGTTCTGGCAGGCTTAGCAGGCCATTACTTACTACAAAGCAAAACCTAACATCATGAATGGCTGCGATGCTTCATTCCCAGATGAGCTCAATGCCTTTTATGCACATTTTTAAAGGGTGAATAAAGCTACATGTGTACAAAGAGGGTGAACCCTCTTAAGGTGTCAAGGCCTGATGGTGTACCTGTTGGGGCTCTGTAAACCTGTGCCAACCAACTGCTGGGAGTCTTCAAGAATGTCTTCAATCTCTAAATGCTACATTTGGAGATTCACACCTGTTTAAAAAGGGCAAAAACCATATCAGTGCTCAAGAGCAGGGTGAACTGCCTTAATGATTATTGCCCAGTGACTCTCACATTACTGTGATAAAGTGCTTTGAGACTTCAAAGAGCGGTGTCTCAGAAAGGCAGAGTCCATTATTAAGAACCCCAGCACCCAGGGCATGCCCTTTGCTCACTGTTACCATCAAGTAGGAGATACAGAAGCCTGAAGGCACACACTCGAACAACTTCTTTCCCTCTGTCATCCGATTCCTAAATAGACATTGAACCCAAGAACGCTACCTCACTTTCTTAATATTATTTCTATTTTTGCATGATTTTTAATTTATTCAATGAATGTACTGTAATTTATTTATTTATTTATTCTTCTATATTATGTATTGGCGCGTGGCCAAGTGGTTAAGGCGTTGGTCTAGTGATCTGAAGGTCACTAGTTCGAGTCTCAGCTAAGGTAGCGTGTTGTGTCCTTGAGCAAGGCACTTAACCACACATTGCTCTGCGACGTCACTGGTGCCAAACTGTATCAGCCCTTGACCTTCCCTTGGACAACATCGGTGGCGTGGAGATGGGAGACTTGCAGCATGGACAACTGCTCGTCTCCCATACAACCCTGCCCAGGCCTGCACCCTGGAAACTTTCCAAGGTGCAAATCCATGGTCTCTTAAGAGTAACGGATGTCTATTATTACTATTATATTATGTATTGCATTGAACTGCTGCTGCTAAGTTAACAAATTTCACAACACATGCCGGTGATAATAAACCTGATTCTGGTTCTGATTCTGAGAAGTTGGTTATGGCCAGAATCAACTCCGGCCCACGCAAGGATCTGGAGCTGCTGCAGTTGGCCTTTCTACAATGATGTAACCACATTGGCTCTCCACTTACCCTTGAATCACCTGGACAATAGCAATACCTACAAGAGGCTACTGTTTATTAATTACAGCTCAGCATTCAACAAAATTGTGCCCTCAGTCCTAATCAACAAGATTCAAGAACATTTATTATCAAAGAATGTAAATTATACAGCCTTGAGGCTTGCTTGCTCACAGGTAGCCACAAAGCAAGAAACCCAAAAGAATCCAATTGAATCAAAAATATAAAATTAAAAATAAAAGGCCAACTCTCGATGTGCAAGAGAAAGAAAATAAATACAAATCATGCAAATAATTGAAGCAAACAACAGCATTCCGCACCAAAAGTGAGTCCTCAGATCCGAACTCTGGAGCAGCCTGGAGTAGGCCCAAAGCCTCACTTACCAGTTCATCATATTAGCAGGAACAGAGCACAGTAGTCAGGGCAGTCTTCATTGCCTCAGTGCCATGGAGATGATCATCACAGAGATTGAGTGAAATCAGTTCTCATCCTACCGACACCTCGTCTTTTCAGTCTATCTGGGCCGCCACTTAAATTGAACAAACAACAGAACAGAGCGCTGGAGTGAGGAGTGAAGATCATTGACAGTAAGTCCCACCTCCGACCTGGGCCGGCGCTTAAATTGTCTAACCAGCGCGTCATACCTCACACTAGGACCAGGCTCCAATGAAAGGCTCTGGGCCTAGTCCACTCCACCCAGTGACTCACTCCAGGCCCAGGTTTCGTCCCCCAGCCTGAGGTCATTCTCAAGCTCTTTAAATCAGCTCGGTGCCCAGAGAAATCTAACCTCACACTGGGGCCAGTTGTACAGGCACCGAATCTCCTCTCCTGGGGCCCCCACTGTGCTTAGCCACACAGTTATAAGTGTAAAACAAGTAGAGAAGAGGGCTAAGCACCCCCCCCATGTGGTCAAACTGTACTGATGGAGATCGTGGAGAAATGCTGTTGCCAATCTGAACTGACTGGGGTTTGCAAGTAAGGAATTCAAAGATCCAATTGCACGAGGAATTATTGAGGCCAAGGTCTTGGAGTTTATTGATAAGTTTTGAGGGGATTGTGGGTATTAATTGCAGAGCTGTGGTTGATAAATAGCATTCTGGTGTCTGCATCTTTGCTGCCCAGATGTTCCAGGGTTGGGTGAAAATGGCACCTGCTGTGGACCTGTTGCAATTTGGAGCATATCTAAGTGGCTTCTCATGCAGGAGTTATATGTTTCATCACCAACCTCTTAAAGCACTTCATCCTTGTGGAATTAAGTGTTACTGGATAATAGTTACAGAGGCATGTCACCACGCCCTTCTTGGGCACAGGTATAATTGAAGTTTGCTTGAAGCAGGTTGGTACCACACATTGCCAAAGAAAGGCTCTAAAGGTCCCAGTTAACACTCCAACCAGTTAATCAGCTGGAAGCTTTTTGTGGGTTTACCCTCCTGAAGTCTGCTCACATGTCAGATTCACCTCTCATTCTTCAAAATTGCAGTAAGAATAGGCCCAGAGCCACCTAATACCACCCCCCCCCCATACGTTAATCCTTTCATCCTTAGGAACATTCCCAAGAAACTGCTCCGCACCCTCTCCATTGCCAGCAGAACCTTTCTTAGGCATGGGGCCCAAAGCTGCTCACGACACTCCAATGTCATGAAGTGAACTGTAAAAACTCAAGTTATGTTTTCTTTATATGATCAACGATGCAATGTTTTCATCGAGCAATGGCTGAGAAGTTGCTAGTGACATGTAAGGCTGTAGCTGGCCATGCAGCCAGGAAAATTCCAAAGTGGCATTGAAACTAAGTGTAAACACGAGGAAATCTGCAGATGCTGGAAATTCAAACAACACACACAAAATGCTGGTGGAACACAGCAGGCCAGGCAGCACCTATAGGGAGAAGCGCTGTCGACGTTTTGGGCCGAGACCTTTCGTCAGGACTAACTGAAAGGAAAGATACTAAGAGATTTGAAAGTAGTGGGGGGAGGGGGAAATGTGAAATGATAGGAGAAGACCGGAGGGGGTGGGATGAAGCTAAGAGCCGGAAAGGTGATTGGCGAAAGTGATACAGAGCTGGAGAAGGGAAAGGATCGTGGGACGGGAGGCCTAGGGAGAAAGAAAGAAAGAAAGAAAGAAAGAAAGAAAGAAAGAAAGAAAGAAAGAAAGAAAGAGAAAGAAACTAAGTGTGTACATTGATAAATGTATTCGGTTCATCAGAGTATTGGAATTAATGCACATACACTGAGAGCATTTGCAGAAGATTGGATAGAGTTTATGGAGAGGAATAGTCTCCATTAACAGAAGGTTCAATATTAGGGTCACAGATGTTAAGAAAAGGATAAAGATACAAGGGAAATGTGAGAAACTTTCTTCAAGAAAGATTTGATCTGGAATTCACTTCCTTGGAAATAAAGTCAATGAAGACATTCAACAGAACAAACTGGAAAATGTTGTGCACAACAGATCAGGTAGCTTCCACAGTGAGAACAAAAAGTAGTTAACATTTTAGGAAGTTAGCCTTTCATTGACCTGAAATATAAACTTGGGATTTTATCTATAGATGCTTCCTGACCTACTGAGACTTCACAGCATTTTTTCCAGTGGAGCAGGTGAGATGGTAGTGTAACGGTTAGCATAATGTTGTTACAGTGTCAGCTGTAAGATCAGGGTTCAATTCCTACCACCGTCTGTAAGGAGTTTATAGTTCTCCCCATCATCCTGTGGGTTTCCTCTAGGAGCTCCAATTTCCTCCCACATTCTGAAGATGTACAGTTACAGTAAGTAATTTGTGGGCATACTATATTGGAGTCTGGAAGCATGGCAATGCTTGTAGGCTGCTCAATGATTTGACGATTCAAAACAATGCATTTCAGTGCATGTTTTGATGTACATGTGTCAAATAAAGCTAATCTCTCTTCATCTTCTCTTATATCTGCTTTATAGCTTCTGCAACATTTTGATTGTCAAAAGGGAGTTTGATAGGCGCTTGGAGGAAAATAATTTGCAATGCCACAGGGAAAGAGTGGGAAAAAGAAAAGTGAATGGATTGTTGTTTCAGGGGCCATTGGGAGTTCAGAGGATAGAATAGATTCCTTCTATGCTGCAGTAATTCTACAAAAGATAGGGGTCACAGCGTGGAAGAGGTGGGAAAAATGTGAATACACTCAGTCCTTGTTATCCTTTGATTTGTTATCCATGGGTCTGAGTACTCATAAGATCTCTTCTCAAATATTTATGAATGAAATTATTTATATACATGTACATTTTGGAATTGCTCATTGTCTGCATAAATACAGAGATCATTTACAGGACCACTTGTGTCAAGTACCTCCCTGCTGTATACGACTTAGTGGAGAATGGTCTTTGTTTATGTAGCTGTGTTTTATAGTTTAACATCTGTCACTAATTGTAAAATTCAGTTAGCTGATATCATTTCAGTTTTGGTATTAGATATTTTAATGTTTTTATTAAAGTGTGATGATATTTAGAAAGATATGGAACATATTTATGTTTACTTTGGGAGCCATTGGCATCCAAGCCTTAGCAGCAACTGTACATTTTATTGACCATGAGAAATCCTTATCTTTATTACTGGTGAATAATGTGGACTTGGTGCATTAATTTAATTACTGGAATTAACACACTTGATTGTAAAACATTTTTTCTGACAGTTACTGTCAAGGTTTGCTATTTGGTTGATAAAATATAAATTTGCGCGTTGTACCAGACTTGGTATAACTTGATACCATCTCCACCATGATAACGCAATACCAACTCTGATGGATAAGACAAGCCACGTGGATACCTACCTCACGTCCCTCCAAGCAGATACTTTACTCCCAGTTGAAGGAAGGTCAGCGAGCCCCTGGTGGGCAAAAGAAATGCTTCAAAGTTAACTTTGAAATCAGCCTAAAGAAATTTGCATCTAAAACCTGGGAAGACATTCCACTCTGGATACACCTGGAGGAAATCTGCTCAAAGGACGCTGCACTATATGAGAACAGCCTCCACTGTGCCACCAGCTTAGAGGAGTACACAGCATCAGTGACCAGTTACATCAGCAAGTGCATTGATGATGTTATTTTGTCCAAGACCGTCACTATACATGCCAACCAGAAGCCATGGATGACCACAGAGGTGCGTGCGCTGCTGAGGTCCCGTGACTCCACCTTCAGATCAGGCGACAAGGCAGCTCTAACAACAGCAAGGGCCAAACTGTCCCGAGCCATCAGAGGGGCAAAGCGTGCACATGCCCAGCTAATCCACAGTTACTTCCAGGACAGCGGCGACACGCGGTGCATGTGGAAGGGCGTCCAGGACATCACCAATTACAAGACAACATCACCTGACTGTGCATGTGATGCCTCCCTTCCCGATGCGCTGAATAACTTCTACGCCCGTTTTGTGGCAGAAAATGACGTGGCAGCGAGAAAGTCCACCCCTCCTCCAAATGACCAGGTGCTGTGTTTCACCATGGCCGATGTGAGAAGAACCCTGTGCAGGGTCAACCCATGGAAGGCTAATGGACCAGACAACATCCCTGGTAGAGTGCTCAGAGGGTGTGCAGACCAGCTAGCAGATGTTCTCACTGACATCTTCAACATCTCCCTGAGCAGCGCCACCATTCCAACGTGCTTCAAGGCCACCACAATCGTCCCCGTGCTGAAGAAGTCTTCAGTGTCCTGCCTAAATGACTACCGTCCCGTTGCACTCACATCCATCAACATGAAGTGTTTCAAGAGGCTCGTCGTGAGGCATATCAAGACCCTGCTGCCCCCCTCACTGGACCCCCTGCAGTTTGCGTACCATCCCAACTGCTCAACAGATGACACCATTGCCACCACCCTCCAACTGGCCCTAACCACTTGGACAAAAAAGACACATACGTTCAGATGCTTTTCATAGACTTCAGTTCAGCATTCAACACAATCATCCCTCAGAAGCTGATTGGAAAGCTGAGCCTACTGGGCCTGAACACCTCCCTCTGCAACTGGATCCTAGACTTCCTGACTGGGAGACCTCAAAGTCAGTCTGGATCAGAAGCAGCATCTCCAACACCATCACGCTGAGCACGGGGGCCCCCAGGGCTGAGTGCTCAGTCCACTGCTGTTCACTCTGCTGACCCACGACTGTGCTGCAACACACAGCTTGAGCCATATCATCAAGTTCGCCGATGACACGACCATGGTGGGTCTCATCAGCAAGAACGACGAGTCAGCATACAGAGAGGAGGTGCAGCGGCTAATGGACTGGTGCAGAGCCAACAACCTGTCTCTTAATGTGAACAAAACAAAAGAGATGGTTGTTGACTTCAGGAGGGCACGGAGCAACCACTCCCCACTGAACATCGACGGCTCCTCGGTAGAGATCGTAAAGAGCACCAAATTTCTTGGTGTTCACCTGACAGAGAATCTCACCTGGTCCCTCAACACCAGCTCCATAGCAAAGAAAGCCCAGCAGCGTCTCTACTTTCTGCGAAGGCTGAGGAAAGTCCATCTCCCACCCCCCATCCTCATCACATTCTACAGGGGTTGGATTGGGAGCATCCTGAGCAACTGCATCACTGCCTGGTATGGAAATTGTATCATCTCGGATCGCAAGACCCTGCAGCGGATAGTAAGGTCAGCTGAGAAGATCATCGGGGTCTCTCTTCCAGCCATCACAGACATTTACACTACACACTGCATCCACAAAGGAAACAGCATTATGAAGGACCCCATGCACCCCTCATACAATCTCTTCTCCCTCCTGCCGTCTGGGAAAAGGCTCTGAAGCATTCGGGCTCTCACGACCAGACTATGTAACAGTTTCTTCCCCCAAGCTATCAGACTCCTCAATACCCGAAGCCTGGACTGACACCTTGCCCTACTGTCCTGTTTATTATTTATTGTAAATGCCTGCACTGTTTTTGTGCACTTTATGCAGTCCTGTGTAGGTCTGTAGTCTAGTGCAGCTTTCTCTGTGTTTTTTTTATTACGTAGTTCAGTCTAGTTTTTTTGTACTGTGTCATGTAAACCATGGTCCTGAAAAACATTGTCTCATTTTTACTATGCACTGTACCAGCAGTTATGGTCGAAATGACAATAAAAGTGACTTGACTTGACTTGACAACAAGTGGCAGCTGTGAAAGGAGAGACTGCGCAACCAAAAAGACCCAACCACTAACCACAGCCACCACTTACTTGTGCCCACACTGTACCAGAGTACGTAAATCCTGGATTGACCTCTGCTACCACCTTAAGACCCACACTGACAATCTCTTGAGAGAACATCATACTCTTGAGTAATCACATTACTCTAATTTGATATCTATGCACATAAATCATTTCATTGTCTAACAGTCATCATTTTATGAAGTGTAAAATCCATTAAAAAGGCATCATTGTTCACCTTGTAATTCCAGTCGTTCTGTTCAGGCTATAAGGTGTTTCTATTAAAGTCCATTCTGCAGCGGACACCGCTGCCCTTCTCTTCTCTCCGCTGACGAAATGGAAATTAGTAGAGTCCCCTTTTGAATTCACTGACAAGAGTTACATTCATGTGCAATCCACTTTCCATCTGCCCTTTAGTCTGTGATTAAAGCCAATCAGAAGAAGCAGTGAAGTGCATGAAATCACCAACGTGCCAGGAAGCAGAATATTCCTTTAATTACAGTAACTTTGGAAGTTATCTGAATCACTCAGCAAAATCTCTAAACAGCATTTGTTTATTTTCTTAATTAGCTTTTCAGCACAATGTTGCTTCCTGATCCTCTCCCGTTGCTGCAGTTCCTTCTGAAATTATGCAAAGCTATGAGAAAATGATAAGCTACCAAATTAAACAATATACACACCCTGAGATGTTAATGAGATCTAATGAGGGTACAGCAATGTAGGGAGTACCGTAGCAGCGAGCAGTTGGAATATATCATGCGACACTTGGATTTGGCAGGGCCATTACTCATATCTGTATTGATTTTACATCCACGCAGTTAGAATGTAACTCAGGTGTGATCCCAGGCCTATAGGGACCTCCATCTTAAACAGGAGCGCTTAAGATGGAATAATGTATGCAGGAACGCAGAATCCTTGTGTTGTAACTTCCTTCCACACCCATCTTATTAGGGTGAGTTATAGGTGCCAGCAACATAGAGGGGTGGGGAGTCAAAACATAAGCCCCAATTTGGGGCAGGCAAATAGAGTAATGACACAAATACACAGAACTGAAGTGGAGACAGAACAAAAAAAAAGAGGGAGCAGGAGAAAATCAGAGCTCAGAATCCGAATTAAAATCAGATTTGTGATCTCAAAGATTCAAGATTCGAAGTGAATTCATGATCAAAGTACGTATGCAGCATGCAACCCTGAGATTCATCTTCCTGCAAACAGCCGTGAAAGAAAGATCAGGAAGTAGGCTGTCTTCAAAGATGGAGACAGAGAGATCGAGGAAGGAGAGGGAGGTGTCGGAAATGGGCCAGGTAAGTTTGTGGGCCGGGTGGAAATTGGAAGCAAAGTGGATGAAGTCGATGAGCTCATCATGGCTGCACCAACGCAGCTGTAAATGTAGCGTAGGAAGAGTTGGGGAATGATACCGCCGCAGGCTTCGAACATGGGCTGCTCCACGTAGCCACTAAAAAGGCAGGCATACCTGGAACCAATGTGAGTGCCCATGGCTACACCTTTGGTTTGAAGGGAGTCAGAGGAGATGAAGGAGAAATTATTCATAGTGAGGACCAGTCCCACTGGATGGAGAAGAGCTGTAGTGGAGGGGAATTGGTTGGGTCTGTTGTCCAGCAAGAAGCAGAAAGCATTAAGGTCCTTCTGATGGGGGTTGGAGGTGTATAGGGACTGGACATCCATAGTGAAAATGAGATGATCAGCGTCAGGGAACTTGAAGTCTTTGAAAAGATCAGGAGTGTGTGAAATGTCACAGATATAGGTATGAAAGGACTGAACCAGAGGAGTTAAAACAGAGTCAAGGTATGCAGATATAAGTCTGGTGGGGCAGGAACAAGCAGAAACAATGGGGCTACCTGGAAAGGCAAGTTTATGGATCTTGAGTAGGAGGTAGAAATGGGAGGGGCAGGGTAAGGGAACTATAAGGTTGATGGCAGTGGATGGGAGATCTCAGAGTTGATAAAGTCAGTAATGGTGTAGGAGACAATGCCTGGTTCTCCTTCACTTAACTTCGCTTGCCCCATCATTGAAATATTCTCACAACCAGTGGATTCACTTTCAAGGACTCTTCATCCCATGTTCTCAATATTATTTAGTTATTTATTATTATTCTTCCTTTTTTTCATTTCTACAATTTTTGAGTCTTTTGCACCGTTTGAATGCACAAGTTAGGTACACTTTCATTGATTCTATTATGAATATTATTCTATAGATTTATTGTGTATACCCACAAAAAATGAACCTCAGTGTTGTACATAGTGAGATACACGCACTTTGATAATAAACTTACTTTAAGCTTTTGAACTTTGAACTGCCCATAATACTCTAAGTGCAGCTTAACCAGAATTTTATAAGCTTGACTTCTTGATTCTTAAACCAATGTTTAAGAATGTTTAAGGGTCTTGTTTACCCTGACCCGTGAAGGTAAACAAGACATGCCCACTTTCAAGGAGAAGGCAAAACATGGAAAACAAAAAATTCAGATTCAGATTTGTTTATCAGATGTGCATCGAAACACCTGATAAATATGCAAGGTGTAATTTGCATTAACAACCAAAACACCTAAGGATACGCTACGGGCAGCCAGCAAGTGTCACCACACATTCCGGAGCCAACAAAACATGCCCGCCCTGTTCAGCAGAAGTCGCTAAGTGGCTTTCTTTAAAAAATGGTTTTCAGAAGTAGATGTTATTAAAAAAATAATTTCAAAAATTTATAAAGAGAAAGCCATATTCTAAAACTTCAAAGTTCGAAGTAAATTTATTATCAAAGTGCATCTACGTCACCATGTACAACCCTGAGGTTCACTTTCTTGTGGGCTTTCACAGTAAATATAAAGTGAAAATAATAATAAATAAGCAATAAATATATACACAGTATATCAAGAACATGAGATGAAGAGTCTTTGAAGTGAGTCCATAGGTTCTGGGAACAGTAGGTTTTGGGTGAGTGAAATTAAGTGAAATTGCCCCCTCTGTTCAAGAACCTGATGGTTAAGGGATAATAACTCTTTGCAAACCTGGAAGTTTATGTCCTAACCTTCTTGCACCTGCTTCCTGATGGCAGCAGCAAGAAGAGAGCCTGGCTTGGACAGTGGGGAGGGGGTTCCTTAGTGATGGATGCTGCTTTCCTGTGACAGTATTCCTTGTTGATGTGTTCAATGGTGGCAAGGGGTTTACCTGGGATGGACTGGCCTGTATCCACTACTTTTTGGAGGCTTTTCTGTTCAAGGGATTTGCTGTTTCCATTCCAAGCCATGATGCAACGAGTCAATATACCCTCCACCGCACATCTGTAGAAGTTTTAGATGACATGCCAAATCTTTATAAACTTCGATGAAAGTAGAGGCACTGCCGTAATAGCACGTACATGCTGGGCCCAGGACCGGTTCTCTGAAATGATAACACCAAGGAATTATGACTCTTCCCACCTCTGATTACTGATAGAACTGGCTCATGAACCTCGGCATCTCCTCCTGAAGTTAATAATCAGCTCCTTTGTCTTGTTCACACTGAGGAAGAGGTTATTGTTGTGGCAGCACTCAGTCAGATTTTTAATTAGATTAGAGTCAATCTATTGCTGATTCCTCTCCGCCTTTCATTCTGCCAATGACAATGGCATCGTCAGCAAGCTTGAATATGGCATTGAAGCAGAGCTTAGCCATACAGTCATAAGTGTGAAATGAGTAGAGTAGGGGGCTTCATGGCCCACCTGTGTGGATGGTGATTGTGGATGAGATGTGGCTAATTCAAACTGACTGATGTTTACAGATGTGGAAATTGAGGACTCAGTTGCTCAAAGAGGTATTGAGGCTTCGGCCTTGTCAGTTATTGATTAGTTTTGAGGGGAAGATAGCATTGAACACCCAGCTGTAGTCAATGAAAATCATCCTGATGTGTGCTTCTTCACTACCCAAATGTTCCAGGATTGAATGAAGAGCCAATGAAATGGCATCTGCTATTGCCCTGTTGCAACAGTAGGGGAAATGGAGCAGATCCAAGTCGCTTCTCAGGCAGGAGTTGGCATATTTCATCACCAATCCATCGTAGAACTTAGAAACATAAAAACATAGAAAACTTACAGCACAATACAGGCCCTTCAGCCCACCAAGCTTTGCCAAACATGTACTTACCTTAGAACTACCTAGGCTTAACCATAGCCCTCTATTTTTCTAAGCTCCATGTACCTATCCAGGCGTCTCTTAAAAGACCCTATCGTATCCGCCTCCACCACCATCACCGGCAGCCCACCACGCACTCACCACTCTCTGCATAAAAAACTTACCCCTGACATCTCCTCTGTACCTACTTCTGAGCACCTTAAAACTGTGCCCTCTTGTGCTAGCCATTTCAGACCTGGGAAAAAGCTTCTGACTATCCACATGAACAATGCCTCTCATTATCTTGTACACCTCGATCAGGTCACCTCTCATCCTTCGTCACTCTAAGGAGTAAAGACCGAGTTCATTCAACCTATTCTGATAAAACATGCCAGGCAACATCCTTGTAAATCTCCTCTGCACCCTTTCTATGGTTTCCACGTCCTTCCTGTAGTGAGGTGACCAGAACTGAGCACAGTACTCCAAGTGGGGACTGACCAGGGTCCTATATAGCTGTAACATTACCTCTCGGCTCTTAAACTCAATCCCACGGTTGATGAAGGCCAATGCACCGTATGCCTTCTTAACCACAGAGTCAACCTGCATAGCAGCTTTGAGTGTACTATGGACTCAGACCCCAAGATCCCTCTGATCCTCCACACTGCCAAGAGTCTTAACATTAATACTATATTCTGCCATCATATTTGACCTACCAAAATGAACCACTTCACACTTATCTGGGTTGAATTCCATCTGCCACTTCTTAGCTCAGTTTTGCATCCCATCAATGTCCCGCTGTAATCTTTGACAACCCTCCACACTATCCACAACACCCCCAACCTTTGTGTCATCAGCAAATTTACTAACACATCACTCCACTTCCTCATCCAGATCATTTATAAAAATCACGAAGAGTAGGGGTCCCAGAACAGATCCCTGAGGCACACCACTGGTCACAGACCTCCATGTAGAATATGACTCGTCTACAACCACTCTTTGCCTTCTGTGGGCAAGCCAGTTCTGGATCTACAAAGCAATGTCCCCTTGGATCCCATGCCTCCTTACTTTCTCAATAAGCCTTGCATGGGGTACCTAATCAAATGCCTTACTGAAATCCATATACACTACATCTACTGTTCTACCTTCATCAATGTGTTTAGGCACATCCTCAAAAAATTCGATCAGGCTCGTAAAGCACGACCTGCCTTTGACAAAGCCATGCTGACTATTCCTAATCATATTGTACCTCTCCAAATGTTCATAAATCCTGCCTCTCAGGATCTTCTCCATCAACTTACCAACCACTGAAGTAAGACTCACTGGCCTACAATTTTCTGGGCTATCTCTACTCCCTTTCTTCAATAAGGGAACAACATCCGCAACCTCCTGTGGTGAACTACGTATACCTGTCTGGACACGCCCCCCCCCCCCGCTGACTGCTCCTGTGGCTCCTCCCACAGACCCTGCTGACTGCTCCTGTGGCTCCTCCCACAGACCCCTGCTGACTGCTCCTGTGGCTCCTCCCACAGACCCCCGCTGACTGCTCCTGTGGCTCCTCCCACAGACCCCCGCTGACTGCTCCTGTGGCTCCTCCCACAGACCCCCTGCTGACTGCTCCTGTGACTCCTCCCACAGACCCCCTGCTGACTGCTCCTGTGGCTCCTCCCACAGACCCCCTGCTGACTGCTCCTGTGGCTCCTCCCACAGACCCCTGCTGACTGCTCCTGTGGCTCCTCCCACAGACCCCGCTGACTGCTCCTGTGGCTCCTCCCACAGACCCTGCTGACTGCTCCTGTGGCTCCTCCCACAGACCCCCGCTGACTGCTCCTGTGGCTCCTCCCACAGACCCCCTGCTGACTGCTCCTGTGGCTCCTCCCACAGACCCCTGCTGACTGCTCCTGTGGCTCCTCCCACAGACCCCTGCTGACTGCTCCTGTGGCTCCTCCCACAGACCCCCTGCTGACTGCTCCTGTGGCTCCTCCCACAGACCCCGCTGACTGCTCCTGTGGCTCCTCCCACAGACCCCCTGCTGACTGCTCCTGTGGCTCCCCCCACAGACCCCCGCTGACTGCTCCTGTGGCTCCTCCCACAGACCCCGCTGACTGCTCCTGTGGCTCCTCCCACAGACCCCTGCTGACTGCTCCTGTGGCTCCTCCCACAGACCCCTGCTGACAGCTCCTGTGGCTCCTCCCACAGACCCCTGCTGACTGCTCCTGTGGCTCCTCCCACAGACCCCTGCTGACTGCTCCTGTGGCTCCTCCCACAGACCCTGCTGACTGCTCCTGTGGCTCCTCCCACAGACCCCTGCTGACTGCTCCTGTGGCTCCTCCCACAGACCCTACTGACTGCTCCTGTGGCTCCTCCCACAGACCCCTGCTGACTGCTCCTGTGGCTCCTCCCACAGACCCCTGCTGACTGCTCCTGTGGCTCCTCCCACAGACCCCTGCTGACTGCTCCTGTGGCTCCTCCCACAGACCCTACTGACTGCTCCTGTGGCTCCTCCCACAGACCCCTGCTGACTGCTCCTGTGGCTCCTCCCACAGACCCCTGCTGACTGCTCCTGTGGCTCCTCCCACAGACCCCTGCTGACTGCTCCTGTGGCTCCTCCCACAGACCCCCCCTGCTGACTGCTCCTGTGGCTCCTCCCACAGACCCCTGTCTGACTGCTCCTGTGGCTCCTCCCACAGACCCCTGCTGACAGCTCCTGTGACTCCTCCCACAGACCCCTGTATAAAGGCGATTGGAGCCACTGCTCCTTCCTCCGTCTCCAGGATGTTGTGTGGTGGTCGCGTGCTGCTAACGGTGCTTTCTTCCAGCCAATAAAAGCCTACCTTAACTCAAGTCTCTGAGAGTTATTGGTGGTGCATCACCTCTAATCCTCCGAAACCTCTCCCATCCTCATTGATAATGTAAAGATCATTGCCAGAGGCTCAGCAATCTCCTTCCTCGCTTCCCACAGTAGCCTGGGGTACATCCTGTCCGGTCCCAGTGACTTATCCAATTTGATGCTTTCTAAAAGCTCCAGCACATCCTCTTCCTTAATATCTACATGCTCAAGCTTTTCAGTCCACTGCAAGTCATCCATACAATCGCCAAGATCCTTTTCCATAGTGAATACTGAAGCAAAGTATTCATTAAGTATCTCTGCTATCTCCTCCGGTTCCATACACACTTTTCCACTGTCACACTTGATTGGTCCTATTCTCTCACGTCTTATCCTCTTGCTCTTCACGTACTTGTAGAATGCCTTGGGGTTTTCCTTAATCCTGCCAGCCAAGACCTTCTCATGGCCCCTTCTGGCTCTACTAATTTCATTCCTAAGTTCCTTCCTGCTAGCCTTGTAATCTTCTAGATCTCTACAATTACCTAGTTTTTTGAACCTTTCGTAAGCTTTTCTTTTCTTCTTGACTAGATTTACAACAGCATTTGTACATCACAATACCTGTGCCCTACCATTCTTTCCCTGTCTCATTGGAACGTACCTATGCAGAACCCCACACAAATATCCCCTGAATATTTGCCACATTTCTTCTGTATGTTTCCCTGAGAACATCTGTTTCCAACTTATGCTTCCAAGTTCCTGCCTGTTAGCCTCATATTTCCCCTTACTCCAATTAAACATTTCCCTAACTTGTCTGTTCCTATCCCTCTCCAATGCTATGGTAAAGGAGAGAGAATTGTGATCAATACCTCCAAAATGCTCTCCCACTGAGAGACTGACACCTGACCAGGTTCATTTCCCAATACCAACTCAAGTACAGCCTCTCCTCTTGTAGGCTTATCTACATATTGTGTCAAGAAACCTTCCTGAACACACCTAACAAACTCCCCCCTCATCTAAACCCTTCACTCCAGGGAGATACCAATCAATATTTGGGAAATTAAAGTCTCCCATCACAACAACCCTGTTATTATTACACCTTTCCAGAATCTGTCTCCCTACCTGCTCCTCGATGTCCCTGTTACTCTTGGGTGGTCTATAAAAAACACCCGGTAGAGTTATTGACTCCTTCCTATTCCTAACTTGCACCCACAGAGACTCAGTAGACAATCCCTCCATGACTTTTTCCTTTTCTGCAACCATGACGCTCTCTCCGATCAACAGTGCCACACCCCCACTTCTTTTGCCTCCCTCCCTGTCCTTTCTGAAACATCTGAAGCCTGGCACTTGAAGTAGCCATTCCTGCCCCTGAGCCATCCAAGTCTCTGTAATGGCCACAACATCATAGCTCCAAGTGCTGATCCACGCTCTAAGCTCATCCACTTTCTTCATAATACTCTGCACATTAAAATAGACACATCTCAAACCATCGATCTGTGCGTGTACCTTCTCTATCACCTGCCTATCCTCCCTTTTGCACTGTCTCCAAGCTTTCTCTATTTATGAGCCAACCTTCCTTTCCTCCATCTCTTCAGTTCAGTTCCCAACCCCCAGCAATTCTAGTTTAAACTCTCCCCAATAGCCTTAGCTAAGCTCTGCGCCAGGATATTGGTCCCACTCGGATTCAAGCACAACTCGTCCTTTTTGTACATGTCACACCTGTCCCAAAAGTGGTCCCAATGATCTGAATCATTGAATCCCTGCCCCTTGCTCCAATCACTCAGCCACGCATTTATCCTCAACCTCATTCTATTCCTATACTCACTGTCACGTGACACAGGCAGTAATCCCGAGATTGCTTCCTTTGAGGTCCTGCTTCTCAACTTCTTTTCTAACTTCCTGTAGTCTGTTTTCAGGACCTCCTCCCTTTTCCTACCTATGTCGTTGGTATTAAAATGAACCATGACCTCTGGCTGTTCTCTTTCCCACTTCAAGATATCGTGGACGTGAGCAGAAACATCCCGAATCCTGGCACCTGGGAGGCAAACTACCATCCGTGTTTCTTTTCCACGTCCACAGAATCGCCTGTCTGACCCCAGGATATAGAGTCCCCTATCACTGCTGCCATCCTCTTCCTTTCCCTACCCTTCTGATCTACAAGGCCAGACTCTGTGCCAGAGGCATGGTCACTGTTGCTTACCCCACGTAGGCCATTCCCCCCAACAGTACTCAAACAGGAGTACTTACTGTCAAGGGGACAGCCACAGGGATACTCTCTAGCATCTGCCTCTTGCCCTTCCCTCTCCTGACTGTTACCCACTTATCTGTCTCCCCAGGCCCCGGAATGACTACCTGCCTATAGCTCCTCTCTATCACCTCCTCACTCTCCCTGAATAGATGAAGGTCATCGAGCTGCAGCTCCAGTTCTCTAACTCAGTCCCTAAAGGGCTGCAGCTCGATACACCTGTCATAGAAGTGGCTGTCCAGGAGGCTGGGAGTCTCCAGGACCTCTTACATCTGACATCCAGAACAGAAAACTGGCCTCACACACATACTTCCTGTCTGTATTCTACACAGATAATCTACCTCACCTCGACCCCTTATCACTGAAGCCCTGTTTGAGCCAAAGCCTTCCTACTTTGTCTCCCTCTATGGAGCCTGCTTCTCCTGCGCCTGCTGTATAAACCTGTCTTCTTTTTAAACTTTTCTTGCTGTTCTCTCTGGCTGACACCCACGCGCTTGCGCAGTCATGCCCAGTTCAAACTGCTGAAGAAATAACGTAAGTGCTACTGAATAGTCACCAAGGCAAGCTACCATGTTCTTCTTAGGCACTGGTATAATTGAAGACTGCTTGAAGCAGGTGGGTTCCTCAGACTGTCGAAGAGAGAGGTTATCAGTGAGCAGTCCAGCCAGTTGGTCAGTGCAAGTCTTTAGTCCTCGGCTAGGTATCACATCTGGATGTTTTTGGTGGGTTGACTTTCCTGAAGGCTCTGCCATGGGTGGTCCCACGCCTGGCTGTGAAAGGAGGAGGGTTGAGTATGGGGCTAGCAACTCCATCCTGTTAAAAGCACATAGCTACAGAAATACTAACAAAAGCTCCAAAGACCTCATCTCTGGGAGAGAGAGGATCTTTGCCTCAAAGACATATGAAGTGTTGTGGTGAAAGCAGAAAGCACAGGGCTGATCAACATTCTCATCAGGACAGAGGGCCGCTATTAACGGACATTTACATCACACGCTGCACCCGCAAAGCAAACAGCATTGTGAAGGACCCCACACACCCCTCACACAAACTCTTCTCCTTCCTGCCGTCTGGGGAAAGGCACCAAAACATTCGGACTCTCACGACCAGACTATGCAACAGTTTCTTCCCCCAATACCCAGAGCCTGGACTGACACCAACCCCCCCCCCCCCACACACACACACACACACACACACTCACACACACTTCCCCCCCCCCCCATCTGAACGCCACTCCACTCCCTTTGTAATTTCTGCTCACTTCTTTCTCAATTCCTGGTAAAACATTGTTTACATTTACATATACATCATTTATTATTATATTGTAATTTGCCCTTTACTCTACCTATTGTCTTGTTTATTAATTATTACACTGTCTTGTACTGCTTTGTGCACTTTATGTAATCCCGTGTAGGTCTGTAGTCTAATGTAGTTTTGTGTTGTTTCATGTAGCACCATGATCCTGGAGGAACATTGTTTCGTTTTTACTGTGTATTGTACCAGCAGTTATGGTTGAAATGACAATAAAAGCGACTTGACTTGACTTGACTCTGGTGAGCTGCTGTTGGTGGCCTATGCCCCAGTAGGTGTGATTGGCTTAAGAAGAAGAACCTCATGAAGGACACTCTGACATCAGCTTCAGAGACTGAAATCACAGCGTCATCAGGGCTGTGAAAGTTTGTGAAGGTGCCCCCATCTTTTGATGGTCAGAGCAAGCGTAACAGGCATTGAGCTCATTCGGAGTGAAACCATGTTGTCACCTACGTTGTTTGGTTTCACTTTGTAGGATAGCATTCAAGTCCTACCACAGCTATCGAGCCTCCTTCAGTGATTCAAGTTTGGCCCAGAACTTCCTTTTTGCATGTGGGATGGCTTTTCAGAGGTCATACCTGGACCTCTTGTATTCTACTTGGTCACCAGACCTGAATATGACTGATCGGGCCTTCAGTAGATGTTCCAGATCAGGGAAGCAAAAGTGTGACAAGATGGCAACATTTGAGCACCACAAAGAGTTTATCGTGAAACATAATGGTACGCTGAGGATGAAACAAGTTATAAGATGAGGACTGGTATTTTTTTTAAGTTAGCAGTTCTAGTCCTTTGATGTTCTTCAATGACAGTCCCTTACCTCCTCTATTCTTTCAATTTCTTCTTTACTCTTCTACAATATGGCCCCCAGGCACTAAAATTAAGTGCCTCTATCTTTCCCAAGCCAGTAGTTTAAAGTTGGTTGTACAGAGTACAGTTCATGATCATTCTTTACTCATTTCATTTGTTTGAATTCCTTGTGTATTCAACTACCCGGGTTCTTCTGTCATCTTGCTTATGGTGATTTGCTGCATTGCATTAATTCTCTCCTCAAGAACATAAAAACAGTGGCAGGCGGAGGTCATCTGGCCCCTTGGGCTAGCTCTGCCATTCATATTATGGTTCATCTGAGCTGTCCTTGGCTTCAATGCCAATTTCCTGCCTGTTCAACATAACTCCTTGACACCAAAACAGTTCCATCAGTTGCTTCATGGTTAAGTCAGCAATTAGGGTCTGTCCCAAATCCGCCTCCAGACATTCTGACTGTGTGGTGTGTATTCAGAGAATCATAAGGCAGGGTGCTGACACTTTGCAGTCCACCTCACCCACACTGACCAGACGCCTATCAACATTAATCTCATTCACTAGCGTTACTCTATATCCTTCAATACCTTTCCTATCCATGTCCTTTAGATGGTATTGGTATTGGTATATTACTGTCTCATGTACCAAGATACAGTGAAACGATTGTCTTCAATACAGTTCAAACAGATCAAATCATGACACAGTGCATTAAGGTGAATAAGGTAAAGCAATAACATTGCAGAATAAACTGTGAAAACTACAAAGGAAGTGCAGAGCTGGTAAACAATAGAAGGCAGGATCATAGATTGTGGAGGCAAGAGTCTGCCTTATCATTCAAGGGTCTGAATACAGTGGGGCAGAATCTGTCCTTGATCCTGGCCCTGTGTGCTTTCAGGGTTTTGCATCTGCAGCCCTACAGAAGAAGGGAGAAGAGAGAATGTCCAGGGTGGGCGGGATCTGTGGTTATGCTGGTTGCTTTACAGAGGCAGCGAGAAGCCATAGAGGGGAGGTTGGTTTCTGCCATGTGCTGACCTGTGTTCATAACTCACTGCAGCTTCCTGTGGTTTCATGCAAAACAGTTGTCAAGCCATTAGGCATCCAGATAGAATGTTTTCTATGTACTTTGATAATTGGTAAAGGTTGATGGGGACATACCAAATTTCTTTAGTCTCTTGAGGAACTAGAGTATCTGCCTCCACTATTTCTTTTGGCAGCACGTTCCACATATTCACTCCATGTGAAAATCCTACCCCTCAGATCTGCTTTAATTTCTCCCCTCACTATTGGACTTCCACACCCACTTACTCCTCCCTTTCCTGCAGGCCAGCATCCAGCCATGCGCATTTTGAAGATCACTCCCTGGTCTTACAGTTAACTCTGGGTTCAGGTTTTGTAAAGGATGGGCAGCTCTGCCAAACAGTGTGGGTCTCGACCAGATGCTGCCTGACCCGCTATGTATCTCCAAAAGTTACTTTTTAAATGCTGAAGTTTCAGCCACCCAGTGTTCTCCTTCCCCAGTATTTGGCTTCACAAAGCCAAATTTTGGGGTTGAACATGGTTCACAATCCAGACAAGTACTGATCACCAAAGTTAAAACACCAGGACCAGAGTTACAGGGAAAGGTAGAATAGATTATGTGTGGGTTTGAGTTCAATATTTAAAAGAAGTTTAAATAAGTTCATGGATGGGAGAGATATGGTCCCAGTGCAGGTTGACTAGGCAGAAGAATGGTTATCCCATGAATTAGATGAGCTGAGAGGCTTGTTCCTGTGGTGCAGTGCTCTAAGATTCTTTGACTCTAGGTTAGGGCTTTTTCCCGGGAGTTTAGGAGAATGAGGGGCGACTTGATTGAAGTATGCAGAGTTAGGAGGGGTATAGATAGGGTAAGTGCATACAGGCTTTTCCCACTGAGGTTGGCTGATGGATAGAACTAGAGGTCGTGGGTTAGAGTTAAAGGTGAAGTATTTAAGAGGAACCGCAGCAGGGAACTTCTTCACTGAAAGGGCAGTGCGAGCGTGGAACAATCTACCAGTGGAAGTAGTGGATGTGGGTTTGATTTCAACAGTTAAAAGAAGATAGGAGGGGAATTCAGGGCTATGGTCCAGCTGAAGGTCAATAGGATGAGGCATAATAATAGTTTGGCACCGACTAGCTTGGCTGAAGGACCTGTTTCTGTGCTGTAGTGTTCTATGACTCTATGACTGCACTCCAGTATCCCATCATTGAAGCTGACTACATTTTATCTGGAAGCCAGACTAATGACTTAACCATTGAGTAGCCATAATATGGACTGGTAATAATCAAGCCTCCTTCAAGAGTCACTACCTTGCGCCTTTCTTTCACATCCTTTAATAGATGTAGCATATTGCTCGAACGGAGTTTGAATTTAATTAATTCAACAAGAAGAACCCAAAAAGCAATTTCAGCACGTAATGGTGAAAAATTTACAACATGTTTTTAATGTACTGCTGAATGCATAAAACCCTGACTGGCTCTCTTCAGCACAGTCAGCCTATTACTATTATTTGCAGTGTTTAGCATAATGACATTAAAGAAATATGCCACTTTAAGGAAGTCATGCGCTGTATTTATTGCAGTGGATTGGCAAGGTAATTGCAGGTAAACTACCTGTGGATCTACTGTTATTCTTACTACATATAAAAATAAATTAATATAATCCTCAAGGACTGATGTTAAGCTTCTGCTGGGGAATTCAGAACGGTAATTTAGGGGATCAGGCTTACAAATTCCTCTTTAAGCAGGCTTTTTCCACCGGGGCTGGGTGAGACTAGAACTAGAAGTCATAGGTTAAGGATGAAAGGTATGTAAAGCGGGGTTTCTTCTTTTTCTTTGTTACTGCGTATGTTAATCAAAATGGCTTCTTTGTCTTGTTAAAAGTCGGAATGCTTCTTTGTTGCGAGAGAGTGCTGGAAGCTTGTTTGGGTTAAAATTTACTGATAACGAGAATTGTATTCCTTTGTAAACCAATTGGGATTAATGTTGTTCTTTCTTCTGAGTCTGTAAGCTATTGTTGGCGGGCTTTTGGGGAGATTGGCGCGAGGGGGTGAGAGAGAGAGAGAGGACGCGATGCTGTAAGCTGGGCGAGGAACGGACCCCAAGCGGGGGTCTGAGGCCAGGAGGTACCCCGAGGAGAGGAGACGAGGATAGATGTGCTTGGTTGACCACTTCGGGTGGTCCTGAGCTGCGAATCGAGGAGTTCGAAGGGGATCGAATGGTGGCCAGAAGACTTCAGTAATTGAGTTTCAACGGTTGTGCACGAAGTGGTTTGGACTTTGATAAGTTTGGTGCCTTTTCTTTATTTTCTTTTCCTTCATATATACTGTATGGTTATTAATCAGTTATAGTAATCTTTATAAATTGTACTCATTTAATCGCATATGGTGTCCTGTTTGTTCTTTGGCGAGGCGGGGACATCACACAGCATCCACACCAACTGATTACCCGGTTTGGCGGGGCCGAAGCCTGCTCCCCCTAGACGAGAATGAGCTGAGCAAGCCTGAGGCGACCCAGGAGGTTACAGGTAAAATGTTTCAGAGAACATGAGGGGTAAGTTCTTCACTCAGAGAGTGACAAGAGTGTGGAATGAGCTGCCAGCAGAGTTGGTGATTTCTGGTACGATTTCAACATCTAAGAGAAGCTTGGATAAGTACCACACACAAAACACTGGAGGAACTCAGCAGGTCAGGCCGTATCCATGGGGAGAAATCAAGAGTTGATGTTTCAGGCTGAGGCCTTTCAGAAATGGTATCATCAGGAGAGTTTGGATAAGAAGTATGGAAGGCTATGGTCCAGCTGCAGACTGATGGGACTAGGCAGAATACCATTCAGTACAGGCTCTTTCGTCCATGAAAATGTGCCAACCCTTTAACCTACTCTGAGAACAATCTAACCCAAAAGTTATAACACAGAATCATCTGAATGCTTGGGCAGTGTCCGTGATGCATGGGCTCTCTCCTACATCTCAAGACAGGCTAGTAAATGTATATCTGCTGTGAGTAACTGTTCAGTGTAGGGGAACAGAAAGAGCCAAAGGGAAGTTTAAGGTACGTGGAAATAAAGTTAGTTGCAATGGTAAAGGAAAACAGGAGAAGGGATGGAACTAACGGCAATGTTCCCTCTAAGGTGTGCATGTGTGTGCGGCACACAACTTTTGCTACTAGTGCACTAAAGAGTCTAAAGTGCGCATAAGAGGTTGTCACCCTCTACCTTGTTGGCACGTTAAGTAAATTTCACAATTGTACACAATCACCTTTCTATTTCTGGTGTCTGAGGCAGATGATGTTGACAACATGGTGTTTGTGATGATTGGCTGCAGGTTTTAGAACTGGCTTATTTATACTGGTTTTATTGAAGAAATTATTCAGAGCGCACATGTTGTTGCCACTGGACAAAAATTGCACAGTACAAGATCTTTGCGCACACGGGTCGTTACAAATTACAGGGAACATTGACTAATGATATTGTTTTCCAGGAGCCAGCACACTGTCAATGGCTGCTTCTGTACTACTATAAAGATAGATATTTAAACTCCAAACTTAGAAACTCTTAACACTTCCAAACTTTAAAGTTTATATGTAGCTGAATACATACTACACGTCAGGAAATTCAATCAGTTCCTAGATGGGCCAAAGGGCCCGTTTCTGTGCTGCAGTGCTCTATGACTCTATTTAACATTCATTTAATTCCACTTCCACAAACAATAGAAATTAAGTTTTGTGGTGGATTAACATCACTTAATAAAATGCTCTTCTAAGTGTGTTATTAAAATTGATAATCAGAGGCAGAAGATACAAGGTACAATTTCTATTTTGGAAGTTAGGTACATAAACTCATGAGGGGAATTAAATTAAATATTTTCAGTCATGTTTTTTCAGTCAAAGACAAAGATCCATAGAACTTTACACCACAATTCAGGCCCTTTGGCACACAATGTTATGCAGACTTCTGACCTACTTTAAGATTGATCTAACCCTTTCCCCTTACATGGCTTTCCATTTTTCTATCATCCATGTGTCTATCCAAGAGTTTCTTAATGTGCCCCTAATGTGGATTTATTTTGAGCAGTCAATTTGACATCCGTTTCTGAATATTCTTCTTTCGTCTGTGTGCTGAGTTCCATTTCTGCTTTCTCCCATGTTTCCATCAGTTAGAAGGTACAAAAGCCTGAAAGCAAATACCACTCGGCCCAACCGCAGCTTCTAGCTTGCTGTTGTAAGACTATTAAATGTTATGATAAGATGGATTCTTGACTTCGCAATCTGCCTTTTAATGAGATTTCCCTTTATTGTTTACTTAAACTACATTTTCTCTCTGGTTGTAACACTTTATAGAATGTAGAACACAGGCCCTTCTGCTCACAATGTCATGCCTACCTTTAAACCTACTCTAAGATTAATCTAACCCTTCCGTTCTACTTAGCCCTCCATTTTTCTATCAGCTAAGAGTTTCTTAAAAACCCCTCATGTATCTGCCTCTACCAGCAGCCCGTTTCACACACCCACCACTCACTGTGTAAAGACCATAAGGCATAGGAGCAGAATTGGACTATTCAGCCCATCAAGTCTGCTTCAGCATTCTATCATGGCTGAGTTATTAACTTCTCAACCCCACTCCTCTTCCCACTGTAGCCTTTGATGTCCTGATTAATCAAGAACCTCACTTTAAATACCTCCACTTTAAATACTTCCAATGACTTGGCCTCCACTCTCAGCTGTGCAATGAATCCCACAGATTAACCACCCTCTGACTATCCCTCTTCATTAACTACATGTAGCAAGGACAGAACAAAAATCAGAACGGGGGGATTGACTGCCACCTCGGCTCAGCACGATTCACCTAACGCACATGGCATGGGGCCCAATGTCAGATGGGAAACAAATAGCAAATGAACCCAAATAAAATATTTAAACGTTCTCTTGCTGTGTCTGATTTGAAGCAATGTAGATAAAGAATTTACCTCTAACATCACCCCTCTATGCTTTCCTCTAATCAACTTAAAATTATATCTGCTGTAAGGGGGAGAGGCAAAGATGGGAGAACAACGAAGCCTTGGATGACAGTGGATGTTGAACAGAGGAGAGTGGGTTTGATCGGGGCAAAAGAAAGAAACATATCCTAGAACGAGGCAACTGGAATTGAGGGATGTAGTGTATGTGGGAAATAATTTCAGAAAGAAGTGTGCAGGTGAGAAAAGGGTCATGAAATATTGTGGACAAATACAGACCATCTATATAACAGGATCAAGAGAGTGGTTAGAGAAAGAGTGGGTTCTCTTAGGATCCAAAAGGGTAATTCAATAGGTATATCTAATGTCAGAGAAACGTATACAATATACATCCTGAAATTCTTTTTCTTTGCAAACGTCCATGAAAACAGAGGAGTGCCCAAAAGAATGAATAGCAGTTAAATGTTAGAACCCCAAAGCCTCCCCCAGCTCCTCTCCCACCCACGTGTAAGCAGCAGCAAAATGACGACCCCACCCCCCCACCAGCAAAAAAGCAACTGCACCCTCCCCCGAGCTCTCGAGCATGCAGCAAAGCATCAATAAAGACACAGATCTGCAGTATCCAAACGACTCCTCGTTCACCTGGTATTCAACATACCACAGGCTCTCTCTCTCTCTCTCTCTCTCCCCACCCCCCCCCCCCAATAAGGGAAAAAGAAATGCTCCCACTTCACAGCGAGAGAGGAGACATAACAAAATCAACACACTGATTTATGGTGTTAAAAGTCTGTTGCGTCGCTTTTTCCACGTTCTGTATCCAAAGAGCCCCGGTCTCTGGGGACACAGTCAGCAGCCTGCTCACTGCTTTCGATCTTCCGTGCACTCCCACGACACATCAGGCGGCAGCACCAGCCTCGAATCAGCCTGTCTCCAGAGCCACGAAAATCTGGACCCTGAAGGCGCTTTGGTGTAGAATCAGGTGGCTGAGGTCCTTACTTAATATTGTCATCTGTATCCACCAAGGAGTAGGACATGGAAGATAGAGAGTTCACGGAGTGATATCCGGACCAGGTCAGTATTAAGGAGGAGCTGAAAGCTGTCAAGGGATGCATAGCACTAATTTATCCCCAGGACCTGATGAACTGAGGGAAGAAATTGCAAATGCCCATGCAGAGACACTAGGGACAAAAATGTGAAGGTCCCTGCAGTGTTTGTTGTTTCATCTTTGGCCACAGGCAAAGCTCTGGAAGACTGGAAGGTAGCTAAGGCATCATAACTTAAGAAAGGTAGCAAAGACAAGCCAAGGAATTACAGGCTAGTCAGTCTAGCATCAGTGGTGGGTAAGCTATTGCAGGAGATTGTAAGGAACAGAATATATCAACATTTGGATAGGCAAGGACCAGTTAAGGATAGTCAGCATGACTTTTCTCTGTGGGAAAGTATGTCTGATACAGCATTCTCCATGTGACCTGGGCTCATCAGTTTCCTCTCACATTCCAAAGATGTAATTGGTCATATTCATGTAATCGGGTGGTGTGGGCTTGTTGGGCTGGTAAGCCTGTTACTGTGCTGTATCTCTAAATATGAATAAATAGATAAATAACAGAGTTTTTTGAGGAATTAACCAAGAGAATAGATGAGTGTAGGGCAGTGGATATTGTTTACATGATCTTTAGCAAGGTCTTTCATGGTGCCTCACGCCAGGCTAGCCTGGAAAGTTAGATTACAAGGGAACTAGGGAGATATAGCTGATTAGATTCATATTGAGCTCGATGATAGGAAACAGAGAGTGATAGTCAATGGTTGTTTGTTGGACTAGAGGCCTGTCTCTCATGTTGTGCTTTAGGGATCTGGGATCTTTGTTGTTTGCTATACATATATATATATATATATAAACAATTTGGATGTGCATGTATAAGGAACATTTAATAAGTTTCCAGATGACATTGTAGGTAGTGAAGAAGGTTTTCAAAAATTACAGCGGGATCTTGATCAGCAGAGTAAGTGGGCCAAGGATTAACCAATGGCTTTCAATCCAGATAGATATGGGGTATTACATTTTGTGAAGCCAGTCTGGGGTAGGTGAATGACTGGGTTCTGGGGAGTGTTGTGGAACAATGGGACCAAGGAGAACACGTACATCGTTTACTGACAGCAGCATCACAGGTAGACAGGGTAATGAAAAAGATATTTGCCATGCTAACCTTTATCATTGAGAGTGCAGGGTATTGGAATTGATTTACTTATTTATTTATTTGTTGGCATACAGTGTGGAATAGGCCATTCCGGCTCATTGAACCGTACCACCCAGAAACCCCTGATTTAACATAGCCTAATCATGGGACAACTTACAATGACCTACTGACCAGGAAGTCTTTAGACTCTGGAAGGAAACCAAAGCACCCGGAGAAAGCCCACTCATGCCACAGAGAGGATGTGCAGACTCTTTACAGATGATGTCAGGATTGAACATCAAACTCCTATGCCCCGATCTGTAATCGAATTAAACTAACTTCTATGCTACCGTTTCTTACATGCACCAAGATACAGTGAAAAGCTTGCCTTACATTCTGCTCACACAACTCAAGTCAATGCAGAGTATGCTGAAATAATACAAGGTAAAACAATAACAAAATGCAGAATAAAGTGTAACAGCTACAGGGAAAGTGCAGTGCAGGTAGACAATAAGGTGCAAGAGGACAATGAGGTATTATTGGGACATTATGTTGCACAAGACGTTGGTGAGAACCAACCTGGAGTATTGCATTCAGTCTTGGTCGACCTGTTATAGGGAAAACATTATTAAACTGGAAACAGTACAGAGAAGGTTTACAAAGATGCTGCTTGGACTTGACAGCCTGAGTTACAGAAAGAGCCTGGACATGCTGAACTTTATTTCTTAGAACGTAGGAGGTTAAAGGGTGATCTTATGGTACGATCAAGCTGGGCACCGAGAGGATGAATGCACATAGTCATTTTCCCAGGGAAGAAGAAATAAAAACTTGAGACCAATAGATTTAAGTTGAGAGATGAAAGATTTCAACGAGACCTGTTGGGCAGCATTTTCAAACAGAGGATGGTGTGGATGTATGATTGAGCTGTGAAAGAAGGTGGTGGAGGCAGGTACAATAATCACATTCGAAAGATATTTGGATAAGTACATGGGCAAGGTGGGTTTTAAAGGGAAATGGGAGAAAAGTGGGCAAATAGGACTAAATTGGTGGCTACCATGGTTACATGGATGAGTTAGGACAAAGGGCCTACGTCAATGCAGTTTTACTCTATGTCCTCTGTCCATCTCTTCAGTGACCTTTGTGTGATTGACTTATATAATTGGTTACCTTATCTAAATATAATTCATCTTTCCAAAACAGATCAACTGCTGAAACTGGTGATTGGCATCCATCTGTCTGAAAGGACAGTGGATGATTATTATCATCAGAAGCCTGGGCGGAAGGTATGGAGATCCTGAGCTGCCCAGTCATCAAGATCCCCCTCTCGGCCTCACTAGTGTCGTCCAAAGGAAAGCTTATGAAGCAATAAGGCGCCTTCCATTTAATGTGAACCCTAAACATGTAGAAGGAGTAATATGGGAACATTGATAATAGTGGTATAAATTGTGCATTTGGCCTTTTGGGTTCATTCTGCTGTTTAATATGGACACAACTGATCATTTCTATTGGTATACTAATTACATTGCCTCCTCATATCGCTGATGAAATTATTTCTACCCACTTCTTGAATATCCAGTACGGTGCAAAAGTATTAGGCACATATATATATATATATATATAGCTGGGGTGCCCAATACTTTTGCACAGTACTGTATTTGTCAACGTGGAGCAGAGAGTGAGTTTCTATTCTGGTGGGAGCTAAGGATGTTGGGAGTGGTGAGGGTGAAATGCTGCAGTAGGGGTGTAAGACAGGTGGCAGAGGAGGACAGCCAGGTACGGGGGGAAGGAACTGCGGGTGCAGACACACCTAGCCCTGAGACACCAGGCAACACAATTTGATTCCAGACAACTTGAATCATTACAGAAAGTCTCTCTGGTGCTTCCTGCTCTCTCCCCTCTCCCTTCCCCTTTTCCCAACCTTCTTCTTGCCTCCTTCCCATTCCCAGTCCACAATAGATACCCATATCAGATCAAGGTTTATCATCACTCATGAATGTCATGAAACGTTTTTGTTGCACCAGAAGTACGTTGCAATACATAAAATTACTACAGTACAATGCAAAAGTCTTAGGCATCAAGCCTTACAGTATTTATGTGCCTAGGACTTTTGGACAGTACTGTATTTAGTGACTTGACTCCTACTTATTTCTGAAGTAAAGAATTCCACAGGTTCACAGCCTTCTGAAATGTCTTCTTCTCCTGACATTGCTTCTAAATACCATATTCTATGAGTTAAGTTTGAGACCCCTGGTTTTGGAGTCTTCAGCCACTGTGGATATTCTCAGTCCATCTAGTTTGTCTAATCCTGTTAGAAATTTATAACTTTTACGAAATACCCTCACTTCCTTCTATACTCCCATAATTGACCTAGTTGCTCTCTATGTTAGAATCCAGCCATTGTAGAAATAGGTCCAGATAACCCTTCTTGAATTCCTTCCATAGAAAGAATATTCTTCTTCGAAGAAGGACGGAAAAGAAGCATGTGACGTGATCTTATTTAATTCCTTAACAGCTGGAATTGACTAAAGTGAGCCTACACATTGCATAGGGAGGTGGAAACTTTACCACAAGGTTTTGGAAACAGCGCTTCATGGTTGGGGAAGGTAATTAAGAATTTACAGCACTGTTGTGGAAGCCTTCATCCTAAAGATGGATTGAAGGAGATAAGTTCTCTTCAACAGGAGACTATGCAATTCTCGGAATAACGCGTTTAGTTCTGGTCACCTCATTATAGGAAGGATGTGAAAGCTTTAGAGAGGGTGCAGATGACATTTGCCAGGATGTTGCCTGGATTAGAGAGCATGTTGTATGAGGAAAGATTGTGCAAGCTAGCCATTTCCTTGTTGGAAGATTACATAGAGTGGTCAGCAAGTGTAATTTTCCCCAAGGCAGCAAGAACCAATACAAGAGGAAATCTTTTTAAGGTGAGTGGAGCAAAATTTAGGGTAGGTGTAAGAGGAAGGTTTTTTATACATAAAGTAGTAGGTGCCTGCAACACACTGCTGGGGTTGATGCATTAGAGATACTTAAGAGACTCTTGGATAGGCACATGGATATAAGAAAAATGGAAGGTTATGGGTTATGTAGAGAAAGGGTTAGTTTGATCATGGAGTAGGTATATATTAGTTGGCTCAACATCATGGGCCAAAGGGACTGTATTGTCTTGTTCAATGATATAGGCCCAAAGACATTCAGGTTCATAATCAAGCAGTAGTGGGGGAGCTCACAGACAAGGTCAATACTTAGTAAGTAACATATTAAGGGCATGGCTGCAAAAGGTTTAATGATCTCAGAGTAGTGATCAAAGTTCAGGGAAAACATTAGCAAGTCCCATTTTCCACCAGTTGTATTCTTGCAGGAGCTGCCGGAAGGATGTTCAATGACGTCCAACCGCATTAGGGACTCCACTCTGGACTAGCTGCCTGGGTTTACTCCCATAGCCTTCCTCTCTCCCAAGGCTGTCCACAAGGCTATGGGGCAATTTTAGCTTGAGAAGGAGACTAACCACAAACTACTGCACAAACGTTTAGGTACAAAAGTCCGAGGTACATATAAAAAGTTCTTGCAAAGCGAGGATCCCGTCAAAAATAATGACTTAAAAAGTTTCTAAGTATCAAAAAAGTTACTATAGAGAGCAGTATACAGCAAAAAGCTAAATCAAATCAATATTTGGTGTGAACACCCTTAAGCCTGTAGAAATTCTCTTAGATGCATGATTGCGCAGTTTTATAAGAAAATTGGCTGGTAGGTTGTTCCAAGTATCTTGTAGAACTTGCTGCAGTTCTTCTGAATACTTACGTCTGTCTCACTTACATTTGTCTCTCCAGGTAGTTCCAGGCAATTCCAGGCAGCCTCAATGATGTTGGGATCAGGGCTCTGTCGAGGCCATACCAACTGAAACCATATAAAAAAATCTCGGGTGCCTAAGACTTTTGCACACTATTGTATATGGATTCAAACATGGAAGGCAGAAAATGCATTTGTTTCAGGTCCAGTGTGATAATTATCTCCTGCGGAGCACCTCAATGGGAAATGGTACTAATACCTAATGATCTGATAAAGATTAAGAACTCACTGTGAAGGAAAATCACAGACATTTTCCCCCTGATATTTTATGCCATGATAATCCTAATAATAAAATAGATCTCTCCATGATACAGAAATCTTAAGTAAACACTCAGTCCATAGTCATTTCAACTAATATGTACTCTGTGCAGAATTTTAAGTAGAGAAAGAGCATTAACAATCAATCAATAGTTATCTGTAGCTGTTAGTAACATGGAACAGAGCCAAAAATATAATGTTACTTAACAAATGTTTCATGAAATCTCTTTTAAAGTTACAATTGTGATCAGTTTACATAGCAAGTGTCTGCATATGTAACGTGGAGAGTATTTTAGATTGGTTATGTCATTGTCTGATATGAAGGCAGCAAAGCACCAAGTCAGAAAAAGCTGTAGAGAGTTGTAAACTCAGCCAGCTTCATCACATGCACTAGCATCCCCACATCAAGGATATCTTCAGAAGTCCATGCCTCAAGAAGGCAGCATCCACCAGGAAGGACCACTACCATTCAAGAAAAGCCTTCTTCTCATTACTACTATCAATAAATAGGTCCAGAAACCTAAAGATACACACTCAATATTTCCTTACCTCCACCATCCAATTTCTGAATGATCCATGAGCCCATGAACTATTTTGCTCTCTTTTTGCACTATTTATTTTTATATATTTTTTATTGTGGTTTATCATAATTTTTATGTATTGCACAGTATGCTGCCGCAAAACTTCGCATTTCGTAATAAAAGTCAGTGACAACAAACCTAATTCTTTGTGAAATATTGATCTCTTCATACACCTTAAATCATTTATGACGCATTCTTTCATAAGCCTGTTGGATATTTCAGTAAGATTTTCTTCCACTCATTTTTGCTTTAGTTCCTGTGGTGTCAAGTTTGATATTAGCTTTATATTCGCATGTGTGCCAAGATACAGCAAAAGACTTTTGGTTTGCATGCCATCCTGTCAGATCATGCGGCACATCGAGGTAATTACAAGAAAGCAGAGTGCAGAATGAGGTGTGGCAGCTACAGAAAAAGTGTAGTGCAAGGAAGCAAATGAAGTACAGGGGCTACAAGGAAGTAGACTGAGATATCAAGTGTTCTCTTTTTCCCATTCCATTCAAGAGTCTCATAGAAGCTGTTCTTACGTCTGGTGGTACGTGCTTTCAAGCTATTGTACAGTATCTTCTGCAGAAGAGAGAATTACCAGGGTAGGACTTTCCCTCATTACTGAGAACAGAACATTGTTTAAATTCAGTCATATTTCCTATTTGTCCTTGTGCATCTGCCTTTTTTCAGAGTCAGCTGGAACTCAGCGAGAAGCACTCTTCCCTTTGAGACAATACTGTAGATTTTGGGTTTAGGTTCCACTCCAGAGGTTGGAGAATAATAATCTAGGGTGAAGCTTTAGTGCCGTATTGAGAATTCTGCACAGCTGGAGATGCTGCTTTGTGAATGAGAATTTTAAAGTAACACCAGTCAGCTTTCTTGGACAAATGAAACAACGCCTGCAATTTCTAGAGAAGTTGTTCTTACTGGGTAGCTGATAGGATTTCAAGCAATTACCATCTTGCTTTTGTGGGAGTTGATCTTGCTCAATCTGCCCAAATGGCTTTTGGACAGACTGAAGGGTGGTGAATAAATGCAGACCTTTATTTTAATAACACAAGAGATTCTACAGATGCTGGAAGTCCAGAGAAACACATACAGAATGCTGGAGGAATTCAGCAGGTCATTCAGCATCTATGGACAGAGATTTTCTTCCAGATGAGCTAAATGCCTTCTATGCTTGCTTTAATAATCAGAACAAGGAACAACCATCACACACTTTCATATCTCCCAATGATGCTTTGGTCCCAGTATCTGAAGATGACAGCTCCAACACCAGATACATTTGCTGATGACACCATTGTTGAGGGACGTATCAAAGGTGGTGATAAATTAGCATACAGGAGGGAGATTGAAAATTTGGCTAAGTGGTGTAATAACAATGATATCTCACTCAAAGTCATTAAGACCAAGGAACTGATTGTAGGCTTCAGGAGGGGGAAACCAAAGGTCCATGAGCCAGTAATCATCGGCGGATCAGAGGTGGTGAGGGTCAATAACTTTAAATTCCTGGGTGTCACTATCTTCAAAGACCTGTCCTGGATCCATCAAATATATTTAATTGTGAAGAAAGCATAAGAGTGCCTCTACTTCCTCAGGAGTCCGCGGAGATTCAGCATGTCATCAAAAACTTTGGCAAACTTCTATAGATGTGTGGCGTAAAGTGTGCTGACTGGCTGCATTACGGCCTGGTATGGGAACACCACTGCCTTTGAGTGGAAAATCCTACAAAAGATAGTGGATTCAGCATAGTGCATCACTGATAAAACCCTCCCAACCATCGAGCACATCTACATGAAAAGTTGCCATAGGAAAGCAGCATGCATCATCAAAGATACTCACCACCCAGGGCGAGCTCTTCTCACTGCTCCCATCGGGTAGAAGGTACAGGAGCTTCAACAAGGTTCAAAAACAGTTACTACCCTCGATCATCAGGCTTTTGAACAATAACTACATTCATTTCAGAACTCTTTCATCTTATTATTTTATGCTTGTTATTTATTGCTATATATTTATATCTGCATTTGCACAGTTTGTTTTCCATTGATTCTGTTTACTGTTCCTGTTCTGTAGATTTGCTAAGTATGCCCACAGAAAAAGGATCTCAAGGTTGTATGTGATGACATACATGTACTCTGATAATGAATTTTACTTTTACTTTATAAACAGTTGAATCTTTGGGGCTTTGCAGACAGAGAACTGAAAACCATCACAGTGCTTAACCACCTGGATCAACTACCATGAGAGACCTTATCAAATGCTTTCCTAAAGTCTATGTATATGACATCCACTACGCTACCCTCTTCAATCATTTTTTACCACCTCAAAAATCTTAATCATGATTGTAAGGTATGCCCTCTCTGCTTAAAGCTTAATAATGATTTTGATCTCAAAGTGGACTGCACATTTGTAAAACACTGTGACCAGAAAGGCTGAAACATCACAAACTATCTAATTTCATCTTCGGCATGTTAGTGTAGTGATTGACAGCAGCATCTGGACAATCAGGGCTCAATCATGCCACTGCCTGTAAGGAGTCTGTATACTCTCCCCTTAACTGCAAGGATTTCCTCTAGGTGCTCCAGTTTCCTTCCAGACTCCAATAGACGTATGATTAGAGTTAGTGAGTTATTGGCGCCAGAAGTTTAGCAACACTTGTGGGGGGGCTCCCAGCACAATCCTTGCACATTTGACTTAACGCAAACAATACATTTCACTGTATGTTTTGATGTACATGTGACAAATAAAGCTAACCTTTATTTTATGTTTATCTATCAATCTTATCAGCTGGGAAAGGTGCTTGAGCAAACTCCATATAACTGATGGCCTTCTAGCATTGAGTCATTAACTGATCATTGTTACAATAATATATGAGTTTTATTTTGTGGATTTTGCTTTATTCATACAAAAGACAAATGGCATTGCAGGGAAGGCCAAGCTGAAAAGAACCTGGTGGACTACTGTCTTGAATTATTTATGTCCTTTTGGTGAAGGTTTCCCACTGTTCCTCTACAAAGACAATTGATATATGGACTTTGGGCAGCACAGTATCACAGCTGCTGGCGTCACTGACTCACAGCATCAGAATTCCAGGTCTGACTTCAAATGTTATCTTTGTGGAGTTTGCATGTTCTTCTCATACCCCCCAAGAACATTAGTTCCCTCCCACACCTGAAGCTTGTTTGTTTAGTTGGCTGCTGTGAACTGCCCCTGTTGTGTAGGTGAGTGGTAGGACCTGGGGAAGACTGATGTGAATATCAATTGGACTTAGCGCAGAATGGAAGCAAATAACTGGTTGACTGAAAGACCTGTTTTCATAATGTATCTCTCCTATAATCAATTTCTGTAAAACTTTTTAAGTAAGCAGTAAAAAGAAATTTGATTCATACTTTGCTTAAGTTAAAATCTCACCCATATTTTTATATCAATGTGAAACTGCTGATATCAGTCTTGATCAATTTCAATTACCTTCCGCAAGTGATAACAGATGTACTATAATTTATTTTTTGCTAGGTAATAAGATTTAAAATTACTTTGAACACTCTTATGTTCTACATGAAGATTAAGACTGGCATTGAAAAACTCTCTCCTCTGGTAATCACCAGCAGTGAGTGTTGATATGTACAATTCTCCATAAAAACCCTATCCTCATCTGTACATAACATCAGTGACTCTTAGCGAAGGACATGATACTTACTGTTATTGCAGCTGCAGTAATATTTTATAAAGCAGACAAGCATACGACTCAGAACATGAATATATATAGACAATTTCGTTTTCTATAAATTGATAGTTTAAAACATTCTAAAAATGAGTTAGTGTGCAATTTTTAAAATAGAGGTTTTAATAACCACACAGCATTACAATTTGCAAAGAATATAAACGACCATTTAATGATGCATTCATTTCTACTTATTTAGTTACCACAACCTCACTGCCGAATCATCTCTCCCTGACTCATTCTTCGCAGTGCAGGTTAAAAGGTTCACTTAATATCAGAGAATGCATACAGTATACAACCCGAAATTTGTACTCTTCACAGGCATCCACAAAACAAGAACCCCATAAAATGAATGACAGAAAGATTGGACCCGAAGCCCCCTTCCCGGAAACATCGACTCCCCCTCACTCCTTTCCCCCAATCGTGCCAATAGACACACCAAACCTCCTCCCCACTCCAACTGAAACTATTATGGGATGGATCAACCTGTAAATGACCCACTTCCGAGTTCAAACAGAAAATGCTGGAAGCACTCAGTAGGTTAGGCAGCATTTGTGGAAGAAGGTTTCAGATTAAGGAAAGAAGTTAGTTTTAAGTTGCAGCAAGGATAGGGGAGGGATTGATAGGACAAAGGGAATACCTGGATAAAGTGAGGCAAGGTTTGCTATGGGAATGAGATATGATGAGAAGTGCAATTCTGTTTTAGATGCCGCCTGACTTTCTGAGTTTTTCAAGCACTTCCGTTTTTATTTCAGATTTACTTCATCTGCAGTTTTGTTTTTCTTATTTCACACCTGCCCAAACCACCTCTGTCCACACTCACCCTTTCCCGATGGAGGTAAACTGATGTTCCTGACCAAGAAGGGAGGAGAGCGAGGCCTCAGGTAGTGGATTCCTAAAAGCAGAAAGATTAACTCTAGTTGCCATCTGCATATAAAGATAAACCATATAGTGAAATGCTTCATTGGCACCAATGACCAACACAGGCCAAGAATGAGCTGGGATCAGCCCAAATGTGTTGCCATGTTTCTGTTGTCAGTGTAGCATGGCCACAACTTACTAACTCTAACTTTGGAAAATTGAGGATACCAGAGCTCCTGGAGGAAACCTATGGGATCATGGTACAAACTCCTTATACATAGCGGTGGGAACTGAACTCTGATCGTTGATCGCTGCCGCTATAAAGCATTGCGCTAACCGTTACATTACTGCGCCACCCCTTTGCTGTTCTCAAAAGCTTTTAATACATCTACACCTATCCCTGTGGTTCAAATAATTGAAATCAAACTAGATAATTAAAAAAATGTTATTAAAACCATTGTAAAGCACTAACAGGTAATATATAACATTAAAATAATGTGAACTAATTTAAACACTAACCGTACATGTGTCTGTCTTTCTTTCACAAAGTCAGCAGCTTTATTCCAATAAAAGGGATTCTATTAATATTCCAGCCCTTCTTGTCATTGAGTTTGAGGGGCTGGCTGTGAAGTGCAAGCAAATCTTTCCTCCAGCAAATGATGAGTTCTAAAATAGCACGGGAAGTCAGACGATATAAGAAGCTGGGAGGACAATGGGACTTCGGGTAAGCGTACTAATCACTACAATATCAATTTACTGTCTGAAAGCATTTTCGTTCACAGAAACTATTTCCGATAGACAGGTATTTGCATTATCCTTTCGATGTCACTACGGTCCCTGACGAGATGATGCGGAGGCACTCAGAGGTGAGGCTCTACTTGTGCCAGACGACTCTAGTCAAAACACTGATTCATCCTCTATTTGGGTATTCCACATGACATCCTCATGCAGTTCAGTCTGCATCTGTCTTTCTGACACAAGTCAGCACCTGAAGGTTTCGCAAACCGGATCAAAGGATGTTTGTTCCTAGCAGCTAAAACCTTCCACAAGGTCCTCCTTTGCACCTCATTATCTTTTGGATGTGGTCTGTCTCAATATAGAGTTACAAGAGTTCAATAAAAAGAAAAATAAAATCTAGAAACACGTGGCAAATTCAGTTAGGATCTATGCAAAGTGAAACAGAGTTAAAATTTCAGGCCATTTCAGGTTCCTTAGAAGGGTCTTAACCCCGATATGGAAAGATCATTGCCAGAAATAACAAATAATCTCCTGAAAGGAATCAACAGGTTGAGCAGCATTTGTGGAGGGGAAAGGACCTGTCAATATTTCCAGTTGAAATCTTACCTCAGTAATAAGGGTGGAGAAGAAAGACATCCTTCTATTTCTATCCCCTTTCTCCATCCCAACCCCACCTGCATCACCCACTTTCCTCCCCCTTCTGGCTCCATCAACTTACCCACGCTACCCTTTCTGTTTCCATCCACTCTCACCTACCGCCTAATGATTCCCAGAACCATCTACCTTGCTTATGAGATTCCAATCTTGTTCAGATGATCACATCCATCCAAGGACTTCCAAAACTCTATGCAAGAGAAATAGAATTTGACAAATTGAGTAGTATATTTGCAGTCCTGCTATAAATATTTTAATTTTATTATACAGTTTGACTTAACCTGAGCAATGCCTTTAACTTATTACGACTTTGACTTATCATGAGCAATGCTTTTGGAAGCCTGGTAGTGTTTTGGGATTATCCTGATCATAGGTTTTTCTGACTACAGACCAAATACTTCACTGGGAGTCAGATCAAAAACATCTATCAGCATTCCAAACAGAATTGCCACTGGGATGTTCTTGGCATCTTGGAAATTTTTTATTTTCCTCCACCTTTTAAGTTATTCGTTGGTCATCATCAAACTGTTGCTTTGGAAACGATCTGATACATTTTCCAATATTACAAGCAGACAAAAATCTATCTGAGGTTTGCCAGAACAGTAACGTGTCCAAGGCGAGGGCACAATTAACATGGAGTACAGACAGAAGGAGTGTAGTTCCTTTACAGCTGATTTTTCTGCTTGCATCTGGATTCAGTTAGGCATTTTCTTCAAATACTTGTATATTTACATGCATTATATAGTCATTTAAAAAGTACAGCACAGAAAAGGCCCCTCAGCCCAACTAGTCTGTGTCACACTTTTTAAACTGCTTATTTCCATCGACCGGTACTGGAACCATAGCCCTTCATACCCCTACCATCCACGTACCTATCCAAACTTCTCTTAAGCTTTGAAATTGAGCTTGCCTGCACCACTTATGCTGGCAGCTTGTTCCACACTCACACAACCTTCTGAATTCCCCTTAAACTCTTCCCCTTTCACCCTTAACCCATGACCTCTGGATGTAGCCCCACCCAACCTCAGAAAAAAAAGCCTACTTGCTTTTACCCTATCTATGCCCCTTATAATTTTGTAAACCTCAATCAATCTGTAATGGGGTATATCACATAATATCAAATATGTTTTGGGGTAGCACAGTGCTGAGGAGCTGTTGCCTTACAATGCCAAAGACCTGGTTCCAACCCTTCCCTCGGCTGCTCTCTGTGGAATTTGAATGTTCTCCCTTTGACAGTGTGGATTTTCTCCAGCATCCCAAAGAAATGCAGGTTTATAAATTAATTGGCCTCTAGAAGTTGCCCATATTGCACAGCTGAATGGTGGAATCTTAGGGAATTGTGTTGAATGTGGGGAGAATGGAAAAAACATGTGGGATTAATGTAGGATCAGTACAAGTATATGGTTGAGGGACTGAAGAGCCTGATTCTGCACTGCTTTTATTTATAACTCTAACGGTATCAAAGTATTTCAGTTTTATGGGAGCACCTTAATAAAACATCTTGAATTTTCGATGTAATCACACTGCCATTGAGCCATGCTACCTCTGACATTCTGAAATGCTAATTTTCAAGGCCTTATATTGAATACAGAAGTGAAACTAGGGCAGTGGGGTAAACTTGTCCAAATCATAGTCAAAAGTGAGAAGTATAGACAACATATCAAGGCTTTTCCCTCTCTGAGACTAAATCCAGAGGTCATAGGTCTAGGGTGAGAGGTGAAAGATTGAAGTGGAATCTGTGAGGGAACTTCTTCACTCAGAGGATGGTGCGAGTCTGGAACAAACTGCCAGCAGAAGCAGAAGACTCGGATTTAATCGTAATATTTAAGAGACGTTTGGATAGGTACATGGATGAGAAAGGTATGGAGGGCTATGATCTGTGTGCGTCAGGCAGAAGACCAGATCAGCATGGACTAGATGGACCAAAAGACCTGTTTTTGTGCTCTAGTACACAATGACTTAATGACTCTAAGAAAGGTGCCTTGGTATCAAAGGTTACAATGTTTATCTGCATCTTCTCACCTCCTTTTAAGTTATTCATTGGTTGCCACAAAACTGTTGTTGCTTTGGAAACAATCTGATACATTTCTCAATATTGCAAGCTGACAGCAATCTATCTGATGTCTGTATTCTTCAGAGTTTAGAAGAATGAGGAGTGATCTTATTGAAACATTCAGGGTCCTAAGGAGGAACAATAAGGTAGATGTTCAGATATGTTTACTAGTGAGAGAGTCTCAACCAGGGGCCAGTTATTTAAAATAGAAGAATGAAAAAATTCTTCTTGCAGGGAATAGAAATGTTCTAGACCAGAGAGGTATGGAGGCTACTTAAAGCCTCCACTGGATGGCATCCATTAGTCTTGCGAGACCATGGATCTGCACCTGGAAAGTCTTGCTTCAGCCTTTCCAAGGTGCAGACCTAGGCAAGGTTGTATGGAAGACCGGCAGTTGCCCGTGCAGTGAGTCTCCCCTTTCCACACCACCGATGTTGTCCAAGGGAAGGGCAAGGGCCGATACAGCTCGGCACCAGTGTCGTCGCAGGAGTTGCCAGAACGAGGTTGAAGGCAACGTCGGACTGCCTTAGGGACCCCAGCTCCGGATTTGTTCTCAGGGTTTAACTCCTGAAGCCTTTCCCATGAGTGGGTATAGCCGCAAGGCAGCGGAGGTTTGAAATCAGAGTTTTCCCTCTCTTAGATGGACTGCCTTCCCAGGCTAACTGAAGCACTGGTTTTAAGGCGCCAGGACCCGCCTTTGCCCCTTCTCCTGTCAGTAGAAACAGTTCCGTCAGGCTTAGAGGCTAAGCCACACGAGAAGGCCAGGAGTTGGACTTGGTTGTCAGAGGCTATTTGAGGTGCATGCCCCGAGGTGCACTTTTAGGTAGTAGGAGCTTGTCCACACTACCACTGCTCAGCTTGATAAACTTGGAACCAAAGCCTCCACTATTTTAAAACAAATATATGTGATTTTTTTAAAAACATTGGGGATTTGCAGGCTATAGTTATAGTTATGGAGAATTGTGAACAGATTTGAGTCCCTAATCTAAGAAAGAATGTGGTGGCATTGGAAAGAGTCGAGAGGAGATTCACAAGAATGATCCCAGGAATGCCAAGGTTAATGCAAGAGAAGTAGCTCTGTATAGGCTGGAGCTAGAAGAATGGGGTGGGGGGAATATTGAAAAGCATAGATAGAGTAGATCTGGAGAGGAAGTTCCTATAGTGGGGGAGTCCAGGACCAGAGGGCACGGGCTCAAGATAGAAGGACATCCCATTAGAACAGAGATGAGGAAAAATTTCTTAAACCAGAGGGTGGTGAATCTGGTGAAATTCATTGCAACAGATGGCTGCAGAGGCCAAGTTATTAGGCAATTTAAAGCAGAGATTGATAGGTTCTTGTTTAGTAAAGGTTACAAGGAGAGAGCAGGAGAATGGGGTTCAGAGGGTTATAGTGGATGATGGAATAACAGAACAGTCTCAATGGAATGAATGGCCTAATTCTGCTGCTACTGTTTGCTTTATAGTCTCATGGTTATCAGGCACAGCTAAGGCATTGAGATCGGAGGACACATTATTGAAGATTGTATTGGACAGTGGGCGGGTTTAAGGGGCCAGGTAACCTGCTCCTACGTCTATTTTCTTAAGTTCTAGATTTGGATAAATCCATAACATGGACCAAATTCACTATACACTTCGATTCCCCAAAAAAGCATTGCTCATGGTGGGTCATGTAACAGATTCCATTGGTTAGGTGGGTGTGTTCATAATGACAGAGTGCATGTGCCCAATAAGCTTAATTATTTTACCTAAGACCAGGGCCCTTCTCCACAGTCATCCTAAGGAATCAAGACCGTACCTGCTGTCTGCTAAACACTGCCTCACTCACCCTTCCATGACCTTCTCATGCTCCAGTGTGCTCCGTATATTTTTTTATTTACACAGTTTTGGCTTCTGTTGGTTGTTTTACAGTCTTTGTCTGTTTATAAGAACATACGAACATACAAAACAGGAGCAGTAGTAGGCCATCTGGCCTGTCAAGCCTGTTCCACCATTCAACAAGATCATGGCTGATCTGACCACGGACTCAGCTCCACCTACCTGCCTTTTCCCCATCACCCTTAATTCCCCTACAATGCAAAAACCTGTCCAACCTTGCCTTAAATACAAGTGTATATCTACTGAGGCAGCCTCCACTGCTTCATTGGGCAGAGAATTCCACAGATTCGGTGCTCTCTGGGAAAAGCAGATCCTCCTCATCTCCGTCATAAATCTACTCCCACAAATCTTGAGGCTATGTCTCCTAGTTCTAGCCTCACCTACCAGTGGAAACAACTTTCCTGCCTCTATCATATCTATCTCTTTCATAATTTTATATGTTTCTTATAATTAATATAACATATAATTTTATGTTATGTATAGTTTTATCATAAATTGCATTGTATTTTTTGTGTAAATGTCTGCAAGAAAATGAATCTAAAGATAGCATAGGAACATTGAACTTTAAACTTTGAACAATTCCCCCAATCACTTCCTTCTCTCAGCACTGAGTAGTGAGTTTACCAGGAAGTGGACACTGGTAATGGCTGACCGAATTCTACAACTAGCAAATTTCCTGGGGCACTGCAATAGCCCTCCACATCACCCTGGGATAATTTAGTTGGGTCAAATCATATGGATGCTGGGGTTATTGCAGCCCCCTGTTTGATCCATTGAACTGGTGTGTTACAGCACAACAGAATAATGTTATCAGATCTTTGATCATACAGGACACCTGAAACAGAAAACCACAATTCTGCATGTAATGATTTGGAAAGAATTTGTAGCGTGTGCAATAAGGATTTTGACATGGACGATATGATATTACTTCTGTTCTATGTCTATTCTTCAGATGTTTGTCAGTACACTCACATAATCACCACTTCCATCATTTAGTCTCATTCATAGATGGATTTTACCATAGAAATTATTGCTTTACTGCTGAAATAATCCAATAGTGATCAAGAAATGGTTTCACATCAGACTAATAAAAGTGTTTATGATGCTGCCCAAGCCACGATATCTATTTCAAGAGTGTCAGAAATTTAATTTAACCTTCTTTTTTGGGGTGGAGCGGGAACATCAATCTTCCTGACAAGCGGCGTTCCCTTACACTGCCCTTGATGAAAGATCAGCGCAGGCTAGAATGAGATAACTATGCTTGGGAGGACACACGGAGAAGAGGAAATGGTTTTGTTGCTTTTTTTTTCTGTTCAGCTGCACTGGCACGTTTTAAGGTACTGTCTCCTTAAAATGATGAACGGGAAGCTTGAAAGAAGTGCACGCAACCAGCAGGCTATTGTTGGAGGTCCTAATGATGATGAATGATTGCACAGTGGTTGGTGAACCACCCTGTGAAGTGTTCACCTAGTATTTGAACACAGCAGCAGATTTGCTTGCAACTAAGCAAAAAAAAAAGAACCATAAAAATCATTGAAGCTTCTATTTCTGGGATGCTTCCAAGATCTCAATGGAAACAAAAAGATTTATGCTGAAGTAAGATATAGCCCTCTTCTATAAAAATCACTGTTGAATGCTTTTATGCTGTTCTGTTCAATTCTCCATCATCTTCACAGTTTAAAACTTGAATTCCATCAAACATTAGGTCTCCAGTTGTTAATGTGGTTATTACAATGATAATCTGGAACTGAAACCCAAGCATTATCCTAAAAGTGTCACTGATGCTGTAGCAAATCCTCTGTTTACAATAAAATGTAATGAAAAATCACAGAAATTCTCCCCTTACATTGACAGTTTGGGGATGGATGGTAATTTGCACAACAGCATCTTAATAGAAATGCTACGAGACATGTGCTTTGACTTTGTATTCAGAATTCTTTCAAATATTCGGATGCAAGCTGATGAGATTGTACTGCGACAAAAATATTATTTTTGTGAAGTGATAATTTCTGATCAAATTAATTGACAATTAATTGGTTTATTACAGTTATATTTTATAATGGTATAACCATGTAACAACTACAGCACGGAAACAGTCCATCTTGGCCCTTCTAGTCCATGCCGAATGCTTACTCCCACCTAGTCCATGCCAAACGCTTACTCTCACCTAGTCCCACCTACCTGCACTCAGCCCATAACCCTCCATTCCTTTCCTGTCCATATACCTATCCAATTTTTTTAAAGGACAAAATCATATAACCATATAACAATTACACCATTTCTGAGGTATGGTGAAAATGGGTGGTGGGGCGGAGATACGCCTCTACCAAAGGAGATGTGAGGCCCTCTGCTAGCCTGCAGGCCACCCTTGGGCAAGGTGTAAGCACCGTGAATAAAGTCCTAACCTATTCAAATTTTCCCTATAACTCCAGTCCTCATGTCCTGACAACATCCTTGTATGGGAGTCTCCGTGGTGATGCTCTGCAGGTTGTTCAACTGCACAAGAGATTACTTCTGTGCCTGCTTTGGAAGTTACTTTGTAGTCAGCAAAATTAGGAAAATGTGGAACTTTGCTCAATCAAGAGGTGGAGTTAGGTTTCCACAGGTCTACTGGGCATATGGGGAGGCAAGAAGGAGATACTTCTCTACCAAAGGAGGTGTAAGGCTCTCCTTCCCTCCACTAGCTTGCAGGTCACCCTTGGCCAAGGTGTAGCACCTGATTGGCCTTCTGATCAGGGTCACGTGAAGCCATGGGAGCAGGTGGTGGATGGCTGCACCTCACAAGTCCTGGTTGTGCGACCACTAATAGGCAGACAATCTCTGAAGAGTATTGATAATGGCTAGGGTCAAACGTCTTGTAAAGAAGAAGGCAATGGCAAACCACTTGCCAAGAACCATCATGGTCATGGAAAGATTATGACCGCCTGCGTCATACGACCTGGTAGAAAAAGAATGAATGAACAATGGTGAAAAACTGTGCCATCCATACAGATCCTTTCATCACAAAAATACATTAAGGTGGTACAGGTAAAAACAATAACAGAATGTGTAAGATAGGGTTCCAATTACAGAGGAAGTGCAGTGCAGTTAGATAATAAGCTTCAATGCCATAATGAGGTAGATTTTGAGATCAAGAGTCTATCTTATCACACAAGAGGTCTGTTCAATTATCTTATAACAGCAGGATAGAAGCTCAAAAAACAGAACCATCATATCAATTTCCTCCATCATCCCTAACAATGTATACTAGGCAATTACTACATTCTTAATAAAATCTTGCTTTGCACATTTCCTTAGATCTGGGGGTTTATGTACACAGCAGGTCAGGAAAATTCAGTGAAAGAAAAATAGAAACAGAGTTCTGAAGAAGGCTTTTGCACCTGAAGGGTTAATACTCTTACTCTTTTCACAGATGTTACCTGACCTGCTGAGTATTTCAAGCAGTTCCTGTTTTTGTTATTTCAAATTATTGGCAGCTTCAAATCCTTTTTGCATTTTTAATACAAGTACACAGTTTGCTGAAAGTACCAAGGTAGATTCAGAAAATGGTTTTAAAAAATTATGATCCTGTGGATAATAAACAGTCACGATCCTTAAGCAAATAAGATATGATGAACCTTTATGAACCTCCAAGCAGACCACAACCTTGTTGTGATTACATGCCCCAGTGACCTGGAGAGCTATGTGGGCTGGAGACAGGGCTTCACGGTAGGCAGCCAAACAGGTCAAAGGGTAGAAGCAAAGCATAGTCCGCTGGTCCTCCAGGTTCGGGTGTTCAGCTCAGAGCCTTACAACACTATCAACACTGACTGGAAAAATAAAATTGCTCTGGAAACAGCAATGGAGAATCCTTCTATATCTGACTGACCTCCTGGTAACGAACCTTGGCATGGACATGACGATGAATCAAGAAAGTGACAATACTCTTGAGAAACCAACAGCTGGACACGTTCTTCAGACCTGTAGGTGTGGCTGGACTAAAGTAACACCGACTCGTGGTCTTAAAATTCATCAAGGACGGAAGAACTGATTGAAAATCTCCAACCCAGGGCGGTATACTTGGCGGCATAACCAAGTTCTCAGACAGCTGGCATCAATCTTGGAACAGAGGCAAATCACCACAAATGTTCTCCCACAAACATTGGCAAGAAATGTTCATGTCACATGATTTGTATCAGCAGGCCAACCTCCAGAGCACCAGATAACATCAACAGAGGTAAGCATTCTGTAGGTTGCTCAGGATTGGAAAATCGACGTAGACTTGGAAAAAAAGCTAGTGTTTCCCCCAGACATTGCAGCTACAACACTCCGGCCTAACATGGTCCTGTGGCCCACAACAGCCAGGCTGGCATATGTTGTGGAATTGACAGTACCATGGGAAGATGGTGTTGAAGAAGCTTATGAGAGGAAAAAGACCAAGTACTCTGAACTGGCAACTGAAGCTGCCCAGAACAGCTGAAAGACCAAGATTTTCTCTGTAGAAGTGGGATGCAGGGGATTCCTGGCTACATCTACAACCAGTCTACTGAAGAAGATGGGAGTGTGGGGTTATTCACTCCAACAAGCAATCAAGTCCTTGTCAAATGTAGCAGAAGAAAGTAGTAATTGGATTTGGATTAAAAGGAAAGACAAGAACTGGGTGGCAAGATGAAGACAGGAGGGTATGGAACTGAGGTGGGGTGTGTCTGGGACGCCAGGTAGCACCGTTGAGCCCTCTGGAGATGCCGTGGGCTTATCAATGAAACGTCAAAGAAGGAGGGTGCCCACTTGATGACCCCGATGAGGTACCTACCCTCCTTGTCACCACTCCAAGCCCACTGCCAACATCGAGAGCACCGACTTATCATAGGGATTGAAACATCAAGTCCTATTAATTCTACTGAGGGGCATACAACAGACAGAGATGAAGGACCTTCATTGCAAGAGGCATAATGGGAAGTAAGGTAATTAAGAACCTTTATGAAACACCATTCTATAGTCTTAGAACAGTGGGGCAGAATCCGTCCTTGAGCCTGGTAGCACGTACTTTCAGGTTTTTGCATCTTCTGACCAACGGAAGAGGGGAGAGGAGAGAAAGCCTGGGGTAGGTGATTATGCTAGCTGCTTTACTGAGGCAGTATGAAGTACTAACAGAGTCTGTGGAGGGGAGACTGGTTTCCATGATGTAGAATGCTGTGTCCACTATTCTTTGCAACCACAGTCCCTTTTAGCCATCTGATACAAGGAGAGTGGACTTTGCTGACACCTCCCAACAGTCTGAGAAGCTTTCGCCCATGAACCAGTAAAATGGGTGGCATGTTAGCATAATGGTTAGCACAACGCTTTACGGTACCAACAACCCGGGTTCAGTTCCCGTCACTGCCTGTGAGGGGTTTCCTTTTGACCACATGGGTTTCCTCCAGATACTCCAGTTTCTTCCCACAGTCCAAAGGCAGTAGGTGATTGGTCATTGTAAATTGTCCTGTGATTAATCTAGGATTAAATCAGGGGATTTCTGGATGGCGAGGCTTGTATGGCTGGAAAGGCCTATTCCGTACTGTATCTCAATAAATAAATAAGATGAAGAAAAAGGAAATATGAATCCATTATCTGAAATATTTATTTTCCTGAAGCTGCTCCAATCTACCAGAGGGCAAGCACAGGCAAGAAGGGAAGAATAGTCTCCAGCACCATTATGATTTGGTCCTTGATTTTTATCACAGCAGACAAATAAAAGTACAGAAATCCCAAACATTCAAATAAAGTTACTTCCATTTCTCAGACGTGATAAAACATTCACAGCCATGGCTAGTTCGCCTGAGCATATAAAGTAAGTGGATCACCTGAGGGCAGTTTATACAAGTGGGAGGCAGAATTTAATTCATTCTTAATCGCTTGCTCATGTTCCAGTGATCAGCACAACAATGATGAAGAAGTTTCTGTTAACAATCTTCTGGAATTTCACATATGTAGCTTAAACTGTCAGATCATTGGCTTTCCTCCCTGACAGTCTCTGTTTTTTTCGCTTAGCCCTTTGAAAGCTAGGTAGGCCCAAATACTTGTGATTTCAAGTAGAGTATTGATGCACCATCAATAACTCTTGGAGACGTGAGGCGAGATATAGGCTCAGTCACACGAACCTCCTCCAAGAATGATTGGAAGCATGCAAGCCAGAGTTCAAAGGCAAGAGCTGCTTCTGAGTTTTGAGGATCAAGGTCTAATTTTTCCGGACGTAAAATGCTTTCCATGTTTTAAATCTTCCAGCCAATAAAATTGATGCACCATCAATAACTCTTGGCTTGTTGGCCCCCTGATTTTTGGGCCTGTGTCCATTATCTCCAAACAGCAACAAATACAAGCTGAGGGTGCAGCAGCTAATCTGCTGAAAGGAATTCAGCAGGTCGAGCAGCTTTGGTGGGTAGAAAGGAATTGTCAACGTTTCAGGTCGAAATTCCAGTTTTGACCCAAAACATTGACAGTTTATTTTCTCCAGCACAAATCCTGCTCGACCAGCTGAATTTCTTAAGCAGGTTGTTTGTTGCTCCGGATTCCAGCATCTACAGTGCGAGGGCTCTACTTGGTGGTGAAATAGACATTGACTGCCACTTTACAGCCAGCTCAGCCCAGCACAAACTGAATACCCCAAGTTGTGAGGGTGGAATTGGAGTGGCCTACAGGGGAAGGGCCCATTGAATGCAGTCTCCATAGAAACCTTCAATATCAACTTCCTGCTGCTCTGCCTGCTGACACTGGAGCCAATTCTGGAGCATCTCAGGAACCTTGCAGAACAAGCTGCCAGCTTTGATTTCAACATTTACAAGAAATTTGTATAAGTACATGGATGGGAGGGGTAAGGAGGGCTGTGGTCCTGGTGCAGCTCGATGGGGCGAGGGAAAATAATAGTTTGGCTTGAACTAGACTGGCCGAAGAACCTGTTTCTGTGCTGTAGTGCTCCACCCATCTCAAATGTTTTTAAGTGTAATGAATATCTTTCTCCTGGTGTAAGGCTGAGAGGCAAATGACAAGTTACCAGCATTGAAATGTAAACATGAGGAAATCTGCAGATGCTGGAAATTCAAACAACACACATTAAATGCTGGTGGAACGCAGCAGGCCAGACAGCATCTATAGGGAGAAGCACTGTCGACGTTTCGGGCCCAGACCCTTTGTCAGGACTAACTGAAAGAAGAGATTTGAAAGTAGGAGGGGGAGGGAGAAATCCAAAATGATAGGAGAAGACTAGAGGGAGAGGGATATAGCTAGGAGCTGGAAAGTTGATTGGAAAAAGGGATACAGAGCTGGAGAAGGGAAAGGATCATGAGACAGGAGGCCTAGGGAGAAAGAAAGGGGGAGGGGAGCACCAGAGGGAGATGGAGAACAGGCAAGGAGTGATTGTGAGAGGGACAGAGAGAGAAAAAAGAGAAAAAAGAAAAAGGGGGAGGCAGTAATAAATAAATACATACATACATACATAAATGAATGAATGAATAAATAAGGATGGGGTAAGAAGGGGAGGAGGGGCATTAACTGAAGTTAGAGAAACCAATGTTCATGCCATCAGGTTGGAGGCTACCCAGACGGAATATAAGGTGTTGTTCCTCCAACCTGAGTGTGGCTTCATCTTGACAGTAGAGGAGGCCATGAATAGACATATCAGAATGGGAATGGGATGTGGAACTAAAATGTCTGGCCACTGGGAGATCCTGCTTTCTCTGGCAGACAGAGCGTAGGTGTTCAGCGAAATGGTCTCCCAGTCTGCGTCGGGCACACTTCACCTGTGAGTCAGCTGGTGTGATATACTGCGTCCGGTGCTCCCGGTGTGGCCTTCTATGTATTGGTGAGTCCCACTAGCCAGCAACCCATCCATTTAACCCTTGCCTAACCACTGGATAGTTTACAATGATCAATGAACCTACCAACTGGTACATCTTTGGACTGTGGGAGTAAACCAGATCACCTAAAGGAAACTCATAAGTTCATGGGGAGAACGTACAAACGCCTTACCGACAGCTCCGGAATCGAACTCTGAACTCCGGAACACGCAGAGCTGTTATAGCATTGTGCAAATTGCTAACCTACCGTATGTTTTAACTTCAGGCAAATGGAGATGATGAAAGAGAGATTATGCATTTATATGGCACTTTCACAATACCGGGACCCCTGAAAGTGAATGTTTGCTGGGCCCTCAGCTCCCAGTGGAGCACAGGCTATTGAGGACCTCCTGACCTCAGCTACAACACAGAGTCTTGCCATCCTTCAGAAGTTTTCTGATGACTCTACCATAGTTGGATGCATCAACAAGGGAGATGAGGCTGAGTACAGGGCGTCGGTGGGAAACTTTGTCACGTGGTATGAGCAGAATCATCTGCAGCTTAATGTGAAAAAGACTAAGGAGCTGGTGGTGGACCTGAGGAGGGCTAAGGCACCGATGACCCCTGTTTCCATCCAAGGGGTCAGTGTGGACATGGTGGAGGATTACAAATACCTGGGGATACGAATGGACAATAAACTGGACTAGTCAAAGAACACTGAGGCTGTCTACAAGAAGGGTCAGAGCCGTCTCTATTTCCTGAGGAGACTGAGGACCTTTAACATCTGCCGGACGATGCTGAGGATATTCTAAGAGGCTGTGGTGGCTAGTGCTATCATGTTTGCTGTTGTGTGCTGGGGCAGCAGGCTGAGGGTAGCAGACACCAACAGAATCAACAAACTTATTCATAAGGCCAGTGATGTTGTGGGGGTGGAACTGGACTCTCTGTTGTGGTGTCTGAAAAGAGGATGCTGTCCAAGTTGCATGCCATCTTGGACAATGTCTCCCATCCACTCCATAATGTACTGGTTAGGCACAGGAGTACATTCAGCCAGAGACTCATTCCACCAAGATGTAATACTGAGCGTCATAGGAAGTCATTCCTGCCTGTGGCCATCAAACTTTACAATTCCTCCCTCGGAGTGTCAGACACCCTGTGCCAATAGGCTGGTCCTGGACTTATTTCCACTTGGCATGATTAACTTATTATTTAATTATTTATGGTTTTATATTGCAATATTTCTACACTATTCTTGGTTGGTGCGGCTGTAACAAAACCCAGTTCCCCTCAGGATCAATAAAGTATGTCTGTCTGTCTGTCTGTCTCCATCATCCAAAGTCGATGGTATGGTTGGAGTTCATCAATGTTTCTGTAATCCATTGTACAGGGGATTGGCCCTATACAGCTTCACCAGAGCCGTGTTGACCGGCATTACCCATTTCCACCTTTCACAACACAGGGACAAAAGGGTTGGATTTAGAGAGTCACTCAAAGTGTATAAAATTTAAAAACTATCCCTGAAGTGCAGTTACAATTATATAAAAACCCAAATGCAACTTGTTAACTTTGCCTCATTTGTCTGAATAATAGTCATAGAGAATTCTTCATTGAAACAGGTTCCTTGGCCCAAATCATGACAACAAAAGTGCCTGCCTAAACTAGTCCTATTTGCCTGCATTAGCTCCATATCCCTCTAAATCTTTCCTCTCCATTCAATTGTCTTGCTATTTTACTTACCTCAACAATTTTCTCTGGCAGCTCCTTTCACATCATTCTCCATTTGAAGAAGCTGCCCCTCGTGTCGCTTGTAAATCTTTCCCTGCTCACCTTAACCTTTGTCCCCTAGTTTTGGGTTCCCTCTCCCTGGGAAGCAGACTGTGTGCACTCACCCTACCTGTGTCCATAAAATCCATATTAATGTCACAATTAAAAACTTTGTTGAACAAACCATCCAAAGAGGTCATTTTGTTACATCATGTGCATTGGGGTAGTACAAAGGAAAATCAATAACTGTGTTACAGTGACAGAGAAAGTGCAGAGCAGGCTAATGATAAGGAGAAAGACCATTACAAGCTACAGTAGATTATGAGGCCATTAGTTCATCATATTGTAGTAGGGAACTGTTCAATAGTCTTATAACAACAGGAGGAAACCGTCTTGAACCCGTGCTACTGTTTTCAAGCTTTTGCACCTTCTGTCTGATGGGAAAAGGAAGAAGGGAGAATCTCCAGGGGTGGGAGGGTCTTTGATTATGTGGGCTGCCTTTCCAAGGCAGCAAGAGGTATAGATACTGTCTATGAGGGGAGGTTGGTTTCTCTGCTATGCTGAGCAATGCCCACAACTCTCTACAGTTTCTTTCAGTCCTAGGCAGAGCAGTTACCATACCAAGCCATGAAGCATCTGGATAGAATGCTTTCTATGGTGCCTCTATAAAAACTGGTGAAGATTAAGGTGGACATGCCCATTTTCTTTAGCTTCCTGAGGAAATAGAAAAACTGGTGTCCTTTCTTGGTCACAGTATCTACAGGATTGGACCAGGACTGTCTATCGATAGCGTTCACTCCTTGAAGTTCTCACCCTTCTCAAGCTCAGCACCATTGACATAAACAGGAGTGTGTGCACAACCGCTTTCTGTAGTCAGTAAGCAGCTCTTTTGTTCTCATGGCACCTCATCATTACGCCCCCTCTCTCTCTCTCTTTCCTGAACTCTGACTCATCATTATTTGAGGTTCAGCCCATTACAGTGGTGTCATCTACAAACATGGAACTGATGTTAGACCAGAATCTATGCAAGCAGGGGGTTGAGGGTGCATCCTTGTGGGGCACCGGTGTTGAGGATAATCGTGGCAGCAATTAACGTTAAGCAAAAATAGGGAATATCGGAAGTAATGAAAACCTTGTTGGGAAAGGTATATCTTTTGAAGGATCAAATTAGGAGAGGTTGAGATGAATCAGGAATATAAGAAAAGTGTGCAGCCTATTGTCTTGACAACAGGTTCAGTGCTGATGGTCAGACTTGGAGGTAGTGTTCATATGGGTGAACTGCTTCATTTTCAGAACAGGATGCAACTTAAGCACGACACCTATAATCAATCACACCCCACAGGACAAAGCCCAGTACTCATCTGATTAATTCAAAGCTGTCTTGGCTGAAGTCTTGATTAACTGGTAAAGGCTGAGGAGGTGCACTGTCTGCACAATTTTCTGGACCACAACAGTTTCTATTTTTAAACACAGCAGTGGAAGATAATTACTGGCTTGGGCTAAAGGTTAGGTTTGATCGAAGAGGTAATGAACTGTCTCACCCAGTGAATGAGAACAATGTCCCTCCTGATTCTGCAAGTGTGGTCATATTAACAGATCTGCAATAAGACTACCCTCATTAAATATCAGGCTAACTAGTAATTCAGTGCCATTTCACCCACATATCAGGCTAAAACATTTAATCATGAAACACTGATCTTTGTCTAAATCTCCTTGTGTGCATTGCACCTTATAAACACATTTGAACATACCCAGTGTCATTTTTCCCCTTAACTGAGGATGTTGAATGGAATTGAACTCACCATCAAGGCAACTCATGAACAGACTAAAAAACAAAAACCAAAAAGCAAAGAACTATAACACTGAAAATCTGCATTTAAACCGAAAGCGCTGGGGTTATGTTTCTGGAGAGTAAAACAGAGTTAACGTCTCCGGTCATGATCTGGTGAAAGAATATTGATCCAAGGTGTTAACACTGTTTCCTCTTCACTGATGCTGCTGAAAAAATACAAATACAGGCACAAGATGATAAATTGGTTAAACCAGTCCCACAATTGAAATGTAGACAGCATCAAGTCAAAGGCAATTCCCAATCATCTACCAGGGTGCAGCCTCATTGGAGGAGTGAAAGAAGTGGAAAAAAATCCAGAAAAAGTTTTGGAAAGCTTATTTTAATTTAGAGATACAGTAGGGACAGTGCTTTCTGGTCCAATGAGACCAGCAGCCCATCTATTTAACCCTAGCCTAATCACAGGACAATTTACAATGACCAATGAATCTACTAACTGGTACATCTTTGGAATGTGGGAGGAAACCCGAGCACCTGGAAGAAATGCACAGGGAGGATGTGCACACTTCTTACAGAAGGTGCCAGAATTGAACTCCAAACTCCGAAGCCTTGAGTTGTAATAGTATCATGCTAGTCACTACACTTAATTGTTCTCTACAATCCATTGAAATTATCAGATCAGAAATAAAGCCACCTCTCCAAGTTCTACACTGCAGAATCCCTATTTCCCTGCAGTAACAAGTCTCCTCACTGATAAAGTTATAAGAGGAATAGTCCTGAAGAAGGATCTCAGCCTGAAACGTTAGCTGTTTCCTCTGTTCCATAGATGCTTCCTCACCGGCCGAGTTCCTCCAGCACTTTGTGTGTGTTGCTCTGGATTTCCAGCATCTGCAAATTTTCATGTGTTTAGAAGAGAGTCATTGCGTGTACAATGAGGAAAAGTGGGTTGGAACTTGGGAAGAAGTAATTCTAAGCTCCTTAGGTCATAGTTAAGAATGGTAGCAAGAAGGTTTCTTACGGACATTTACTCCAACAAATTACAGAAACATTTCAGAGCACATGTTTAGGAATGCACATGACCAGAGACAGTTGAACCATTGGATCAATGTATTATCATCGACAGAAGTCTAAAGACGGGATGTAATTATAGAGAACTTTCACCCCCTAGAGCTGTACATTGACTATCTCCACAGTCACCACGAATCCTTACACAGCAAGCAGTCAGGTACATGCTAACAGCAGGCATTTCTCAGTCTAGTTTTTTCTTTTAACCCTTGTCACAGTAATCTCCATAAGAAAAGGCAGGAAAATCAGCACTCAGTAACATGCAAAAGTGATTCTCACAAAGGCCCAACAGGTGAATATGAACAGCACAAATTATAATCAAAACCGATTCATCTTGAAGCTCTCTGTGGTGATAGCCAGCATGAATGTAGACAATAACTCTGAATGGTAGCTCTTCATTACTTGAGGTAAAGATGGTTGGTTTAGAGGCACAGATAAAGTTCTGTAAAGAATTATTTTAGGGATGCAAGACCTGTGGTAGCAACGTGTTTAATATGAAGAGCCATTGCATAAATTATTAATGGCCTTCTGGACCGTAAATTTTACATTCTATTTTTAATTTTACAATTGTTTTAGTTCTTAATGCCCTTCTTGTATGCTGCTGCCCAGAAATGGTACACCCTCGAGAGATATCTGCCAGTTCTTCAAGATAGCCAGTGGCCAAATGTTCAGGAGATCTTCTCATCATCTGATCTGCTTTCTTCCTGAATCTTCAATCTCTTATCAAGCAATAAGAATAAGTCACATGTTTGAATGGGCGGGGCATGGAAGGCTATGATCCGGCTGCAGGTCAATGGGACTAGGTAGAATAATAGTTCAGCATGGACTGGATGGGCCAAAGGGCCTGCTTCTGTGCTGTAGTGTTCCATGACTCTATGCTAACATTGGCAATTTGTCTATACCCAGCAGTTTTACCTGTGTTATATACTTATAGATATCAAAGAAGTGCTTGAGTTTTCCTGAAGTGGCCATTGTTCCATCAGATTTCCACTGAGGTGATAAAGATGTCAGCCCTGTTTCAGACAAGGCAGATAAATATCCCTGGAGCTTGAGAAGGAGAGGATTCGCAGGCTTTTTCAGTTTTTTTAAACAGAATTGGGAGCAGAGGAGCTGAAGATAGCTGGTCAGCTAGCGCACCATAAAAGAAGTTTTGTCTAGCGAAACGGCCATCATCGTAGTGGCCATTGTCGGAGTGGACTGAGTCATTGTGGTCATCGTCGGAGTGGACTGAGTCGGATTGGGATGGCTGTGGTGTGAACAGGCAGAGGCGAGGGTAGGTTCCAGTAAGTTGTTGTTGTTCTTTTTCTCATTCGATTTCTTTTTTAACTAGTAAGTTTGGAGGGAATGCCAGGCAGGATGTTGGAATGCTCCTCTTGCAGTAAGTGGGAAGTCAGGGAGACCTCCGGTGTCCCTGTCAACGACACCCGCAAGAAATGCATCCAGCTGCAGCTCCTAACAAACCGCGTTAGGGAACTGGAGCAGGAGCTGGATGACCTCCGGATTATTTGGGAGAATCAGGAGTTTATAGATAGTAGTTTCAGGGAGGTAGCTACGCCAAAGGAGCAGGGCAGAGGTAATTGGCTTACCGTCAAGTGAGAGAAGGGGAAAGGGCAGGCAGAGCAGGTTTCCCCTGTGACCATTCCCCTCAACATCAAGTATACCGATTTAGATACTGTTGGGGGGGGGGGGGGGAATGACTTACCTGGGATAAGCTGCGGCAGCCGGTTCTCTGGCACTGAGTCTGGTTCTGCAGTGCAGGAGAGAGGGTGGAAGAAGAGGAGAGCGGTAGTGGTAGGGGACTCAATAATTAGAGGTACAGACAGGAAGTTCTGTAGTCGTGACAGAGACTCCTGGATGGTTTGTTGCCTCCCAGGTGCCAGGGTCAGGGATGTCTCTGATCACGTGCACAGCATTCTGAAGTGGGAGGGTGAGCAGCCAGATGTCATGATACAAATGATGTAGGAAGAAAGAAAGAGGAAGTCCTGAAGAGTGAGTATAGAGAGCTTGGTAGGAAGTTAAAAAGCAGGACCTCGAGGGTGGTAATCTCAGGATTGCTACCTGTGCCACGTGCCGGTGAGGGTAAGAATAGGATGCTCTGGCAGATGAACATGTGGCTGAGGAACTGGTGTAGGGGGCAGGGTTTCAGATTTCTGGATCATTGGGACATCTTCTGGGGTAGGTTGGACCTGTACAAGAGAGACAGGTTACACCTGAACTACAGGGGGGCCAATAACCTTGCAGGGAGGTTTGCTAGTGATATTGGGGAGGGGGTGGGAACCAGAGTGCCAGAGAAGACAGTGGAGCGGGGATGAAAATAAATAATTTGCAAAGTCACAAATAGAAGGGCTGTGTGTGGTGGTAATAATCTTCTGAGGAGTGTTTATTTCAATGCAAGGAGTATTGTGGGGAAGGCAGATGAGCTGAGGGCATGGATTGACACATGGAATTCTGACATTATAGCCATTAGTGAAACTTGGCTGCAGGAGGGGCAGGACTGGCAGCTCAATGTTCCAGGGTTCCAAAGTTTCAGACGTGATAGAGGCAGAGGGATGAAGGGTTCGGGGGTGGGGGTGGTGGCATTGCTGGTCAGGGAAAATAACACAGCAGTGCTCAGGCAGGACAGATTAGAGGGCTTGTCTACTGAGGCCATATGGGTGGAGCTGAGAAACAGGAAAGGTATGACCACATTAATGGGGTTGATTTATAGACCACCCAATAGTCAGCGAGAATTGGAAGAGCAAATCTGCAAAGAGATAGCAGACAACTGCAGGAAACATAAAGTTGTGATAGTAGGGGCTTTTAATTTTCCACATATTGCTTGGGACTCCCATACTGTTAAAGGTCTAGACAGGTTAGAGTTTGTAAAATGTGTTCAGGAAAGTTTTCTAAATCAATATATAGAGGTACCGACTAGAGAGGATTCAATATTTGATCTCCTATTAGGAAACGAGTTAGGACAAGTGACGGAAGTGTGTGTAGGGGAACACTTTGGGTCTAGTGATCATAACACCATTAGTTTCAATTTGGTCATGGATAAAGTTAGATCTGGTCCTCGGGTTGAGGTACTAAACTGGAAAAAGGCCAAATTTGAGGAAGTGAGAAAGGATCTAAAAAGGATTGGGACAGGTTGTTCTCTGGCAAGGACGTCATTGGTAAGTGGGAGGCCTTCAAAGGAGAAATTTTGAGAGTGCAGAGTTTGTATGTTCCTGTCAGGATTAAAGGCAAAGTGAATAAGAATAAGGAACCTTGGTTTTCCAGGGATATTGGAAATCTGATAAAGAAGAAGAGAGAGATGTATGACAGGTAGAGGCAACAAGGAGCAAATAAGGTGCTTGAGGAGTACAAAAAGTGCAAGAAAATACTTAAGAAAGAAATCAGGAGGGCTAAAAGAAGACATGAGGTTGCTTTGGCAGTCAAGGTGAAGGATAATCCTAAGAGCTTCTACAGGTATATTAAGAGCAAAAGGATAGTAAGGGATAAAATTGGTCCTCTTGAAGATCAGAGTGGTCGGCTATGTATGGAATCAAAAGAAATGGGGGAGATCTTAAATGGTTTTTTTGCATCTGTATTTACTAAGGAAACTGGCATGGAGTCAATGGAAATAAGGCAAACAAGTAGTGAGGTCATGGAACCGATACAGATTAAAGAGGAGGAGGTGCTTGCTGTCTTGAGGCAAATCAGAGTAGATAAATCCCTAGGACCTGACATAGTATTCCCTTGGACCTTGAAGGAGACTAGTGTTGAAATTGCAGGGGCCCTGGCAGATATATTTAAAATGTCGGTATCCACGGGTGAGGTGCCGGAGGATTGGAGGATAGCTCATGTTGTTCCGTTGTTTAAAAAAGGCTCTAAAAGTAATCCAGGAAATTGTAGGCTGGTAAATTTGACATCAGTAGTAGGTAAATTATTGGAAGGAGTACTAAGAGATAGGATCTACAAGTATTTAGATAGACAGGGACTTATTAGGGAGAGTCAACATGGCTTTGTGCATGGTAGGTCATGTTTAACAAAGCTATTAGAGTTTTTCGAGGAAGTTACCAGGGAAGTGGATGAAGGGAAGGCAGTGGATGTTGACTACATGGACTTTAGTAAGGCCTTTGACAAGGTCCTGCATGGGAGGTTAGTTAGGAATATTCAGTCGCTAGGTATACATGGTGAGGTAGTAAATTGGATTAGACATTGGCTCAATGGGAGAAGCCAGAGAGTGGGAGTGGAGGATTGTTTCTCTAGGTGGAGGCCTGTGACTAGTGGTGTGCCACAGGGATCAGTGCTGGCTCCATTGTTGTTTGTCATCTATATCAATGATCTGGATGATAATATGGTAAATTGGATCAGCAAATCTGCTGATGATACAAAGATTGGAGGTCTAGTGGACAGTGAGGAAGGTTATCAAAGCTTGCAGAGGGATTTGGACCAGCTGGAAAAATGGGCTGAAAAATGGCAGATGGAGTTTAATGCGGACAAGTGTGAGGTATTGCATTTCGGAAGGTCAAACCAAGGTAGAACATACAAGGTAAATGGTAGGACACTGAGGAGTACAGTACAACAGAGGGATCTGGGAGTACAGATACATAATTCCCTGAAAGTGGCGTCACAGGTAGATGGGGTCGTAAAGAGAGCTTTTGGTATATTGGCCTTTATAAATCAAAGTATTAAGTATAAGAGTTGGAATGTTATGGTGAGGTTGTATAAGACATCGGTGAGGCCGAATCTCGAGTATTGTGTGCAGTTTTGGTCACCTAATTACAGGAAGGATATTAATAAGGTTGAAAGAGTACAGAGAAGGTTTACAAGGATGTTGCCGGAAGTTACAGAGAAAGGTTGAATAGGTTAGGACTTTATTCCCTGGAGCGTAGAAGAATGAGGGTAGATTTAATAGAAGTGTATAAAATTATGAAGAGTTTAGATAGAGTGAATGCAGGCAGGATTTTCCACTGAGGCTAGGGGAGAAAAAAAACCAGAGGACATGGGTTAAGGGTGAAGGGGGAAAAGTTTAAAGAGAACATTAGGGGGAGCTTCTTCACACAGAGAGTAGTGGGAGTGTGGAATGAGCTGCCAGTTGAAGTGGTGAATGCAGGATCACATTTAACATTTAAGAAAAACTTGGACATGTACATGGATGAGAGGGGTATGGAGGAATATGGTCTAGGTGCAGGTCAGTGGGACTAGGCAGAAAAATGGTTCAGCACAGCCAAGAAGGGCCAAAAGGCCTGTTTCTGTGCTGTAATGTTCTATGGATCTATGATAGATTCTCAACTATCGGCCTCCTTTGCATTTAAGGGGTTAATTAATTGTGTCTAACAAATAATCAAATATTTTTGCAAAATTCCTTAATCTCTCCAAGTTCCAAATAAATTTATTATCAATGTACATATATGTCACAATATACTACCCTGAGATTCATTTCCCAGTGGGCATTCAGAGTAAATGAAAGAAATATAATAGAATCAATGAAAATCTACAAAGACATACAAACAACTAATGTGCAAAAGGCAATAAACTGAAAATGTAAAAAGTAAAAATAGAATAATAATAATAGATGAAAAAGTAATATTGAGAACATGAGTTGCAAAGTCCTTGAAAGTGAGTCCATAGTTTGTGAAATCAGTTAGTGTTGGGGTGAGTAAAGTTATCCATTTTTGTACTGGAGCCTGATAGCTGAAGAGAGCATGGCCTGGATGATCAGGGTCCTTAATGATGGATGCTGTTTTCCTGCAACAGGGTTGCTTGTTAATATGCTCAATGCTGGGGAGGGCTTTTCCTGTGATGGACTAGGCCATATCCACAATCTTTTGTAGGCTTTTTCATCCAACAGCATTGGTGTATCCAGACCAGGCCATAATGCAACCAGTCGGTATATTCTTCACCATGCATCTACTGTATGGTAGTTTGTCAAAGTTTTAGATGGGATGCTGAACTTTCCCCAACCTTTACGAAAGAGGTTCATTATAATAGCTCTTGCATTCTGGACCCAGGACATAAGTATACACTTATGAGTATAAAAGACAGGATTATTTTTACTTCTATTGGTATCTTCATTTATGACCCAAATATGTGCCACTAAACTGCTGTTTTACAGAATTCTAAGGACTTTCTACAGGGGCACAATTGAAAGCATCCTGACTGGTTGTATCACTGCCTGGTATGGGAACTGTACCTCCCTCAATCACAGTAACTCCGCAAAGAGTGGTGCGGACAGCCCGTACATCTGTGGATATGAACTTCCCACTTTTCACAACACTTACAGCGACAGGTGCATAAAAAGGGCCTGAAGGATCTTTGGGGACCAGAGTCACTCCAACCACAAACTCTTTCAGCTGCTACCATCCAGGAAACGGTACTTTATGGAAATTTCTGGCGTAATTGGAACAATTTCCCTGGCAGTCAAGAGCTGTCATTTTGAGACCTGAGACTCAAAATGTTTGTTGTTGAATGCATCTGATAAAAGTATTTTGTCAGACAATGGGGAAGCTTACAAAATCTCTGCCTTGGTCGTCCATGCAGAATTGGTCACACATTGCTGTCCAACTTCGAAATTTCTTTCCATTAAGGCTCAGGATTTTAAATTGTGAATGAAAGAGGGGTATGATACCTGGACAGCATGATAAAGCTCATTTAGCCTAAATAACCAAGGGCAGGTTTCTGAAAAATTAAATTAGAAATTAAATGGTAAAATAAACTGCAAACACGAAGAAATCTGCAGATGCTGGAAATTCAAACAAAACACACAAAATGCTGGTGGAACACAGCAGGCCAGGCAGCATCTATAAGGAGAAGCACTGTTGACGTTTCGGGCCGAGACCCTTCGTCAGGACTAACTGAAAGGAAAGATAGTAAGAGATTTGAAAGTAGTGGGGGGAGGTGGAAATGTGAAATGATAGGAGAAGACCGGAGGGGGTGGGATGAAGCTAAGAGCTGGAAAGATGATTGGCAAAAGTGATACAGAGCTGGAGAAGGGAAAGGATCATGGGATGGGAGGCCTCGGGAGAAAGAAAGGGGGGGGAAGCACCAGAGGGAGATGGAGAACAGGCAAACAACTAAATATATCAGGGATGGGGTAAGAAGGGGAGGAGGGGCATTAACGGAAGTTAGAGAAGTCAATGTTCATGCCATCAGGTTGGAGGCTACCCAGCCGGTATATAAGGTGTTGTTCCTTCAACCTGAGTGTGGCTTCATCTTGACAGTAGAGGAGGCCATGGATAGACATATCAGAATGGGAATGGGACGTGGAATTAAAATGTGTGCCACTGGGAGATCCTGCTTTTTCTGGCGGGCCGAGCGTAGGTGTTCAGTGAAACGGTCTCCCAGTCTGCGTTGGGTCTCACCAATATATAAAAGGCCACACCGGGAGCACCGGACGCAGTATACCACACCAGCCAACTCACAGGTGAAGTGTCGCCTCACCTGGAAGGACTGTCTGGGGCCCTGAATGGTGGTGAGGGAGGAAGTGTAAGAGCAGGTGTAGCACTTGTTCCGCTTACAGGGATAAGTGCCAGGAGGGAGATCGGTGGGAAGGGTTGGGGGGGACGAGTGGACAAGGGGGTCGCGTAGGGAGCGATCCCTGCAGAAAGCAGAAGGGGGGGGAGGGAAAGATGTGCTTAGTAGTGGAATCCCGTTGGAGGTGGCGGAAGTTACGGAGAATTATACGTTGGACCTGGAGGCTGGTGGGGTTGTAGGTGAGGACAAGGGGAACCTTATCCTGAGTGGGGTGGTGGGCGGATGTGGTGAGGGCAGATGTGCGGGAAATGGGAGAGATGCGTTTGAGAGCAGAGTTGATGGTGGACGAAGGGAAGCCCCTTTGTTTAAAAAAGGAAGACATCTCCTTCATCCTGGAATGAAAAGCCTCATCCTGAGAGCAGATGCGGCGGAGACGGAGGAATTGTGAGAAGGGGATAGCATTTTTGCAAGAGACAGGATGGGAAAAGGAATAGTCCAGGTAGCTGTGAGAGTCTGTAGGCTTATAGTAGATATCAGTAGATAAGCCGTCTCCAGAGATGGAGACAGAAAGATCAAGAAAGGGGAGGGAGGTGTCAGAAATGGACCAGGTAAATTTGAGGGCAGAGTGAAAGTTGGAGGCAAAGTTAATTAAGTTAACGAGCTCAGCATGTGTGCAGGAGGCAGTGCCAATGCTGCATACGGTATATACTGGTATCTGTCCACCCGCATGGGTCCCAGTTATGCCTGCCTTTTTGTTGGCTTTGTGGAACAGTCAATGATCCAAATCTATACGGGTATCCATCCCCCTCTTTTCCTTCACTACATCGACAACTGCATTGGCACTGCCTCCTGCATGCATGCTGAGCTCGTTGACTTCATTAACTTTGCCTCCAACTTTCAGATGCAAAAAACCCATTTAAGATCTCCCCCATTTCTTTTGATTCCATACATAGCCGGCCACTCTGATCTTCAAGAGGACCAATTTTATCCCTTACTATCCTTTTACTCTTAATATACCTGTAGAAGTTCTTAGGATTATCCTTCACCTTGACTGCCAAAGCAACCTCATGTCTTCTTTTAGCCCTCCTGATTTCTTTCTTAAGTATTTTCTTGCACTTTTTATACTCCTCAAGCACCTTATTTGCTCCTTGTTGTCTCTACCTGTCATATATCTCTCTCTCTATACGGTATATACTGGTATCCGTCCACCCGCATGGGTCCCAGTTATGCCTGCCTTTTTGTTGGCTTTGTGGAACAGTCCATGGTCCAAGTCTATACGGGTATCCATCCCCCTCTTTTCCTTCGCTACATTGACGACTGCATTGGAGCTGCCTCCTGCATGCATGCTGAGCTCGTTCCCCTTGTCCTCACCTACCACCTCACCAGCCTTCAGGTCCAACGTATAATTCTCTGTAACTTTCGCCACCTCCAACGGGATCCCACTACCAAGCACATCTTCCCTCCCCCGCTCTTTCTGCTTTCCGCAGGGATCGCTCCCTACGCAACTCCCTTGTCTACTCGTCCCCCCCATCCCTTCCCACCGATCTCCCTCCTGGCACTTATCCTTGTAAGCGGAACAAGTGCTACACCTGCCCTTACACTTCCTCCCTCACCACCATTCAGGGCCCCAGACAGTCCTTCCAGGTGAGGTGACACTTCACCTGTGAATCGGCTGGTGTGGTATACTGTGTCCGGTGCTCCCGGTGTGGCCTTTTATATATTGGTGAGACCCGACGCAGACTGGGAGACCATTTCGCTGAACACCTACGCTCGGTCCGCCAGAGAAAGCAGGATCTCCCAGTGGCCACACATTTGAATTCCACGTCCCATTCCCATTCTGATATGTCTATCCATGGCCTCCTCTACTGTCAAGATGAAGCCACACTCAGGTTGGAGGAACACCTTATATACCGGCTGTGTAGCCTCCAACCTGATGGCATGAACATTGACTTCTCTAACTTCCGTCAATGCCCCTCCTCCCCTTTTTACCCCATCCCTGACAATATCTAGTTGTTTGATTTTTTTCTCTCTCTCTGCCCATCACTCTGCTTGTTCTCCATCTCCGTCTGGTGCTCCCCCCTCCCCCTTTCTTTCTCCCGAGGCCTCCTGTCCCATGATCCTTTCCCTTCTCCAGCTCTGTATCACTTTCGCCAATCACCTTTCGAGCTCTTAGCTTCATCCCACCCCCTCCGGTCTTCTTCTATCATTTCGCATTTCCCCCTCCCCCCACTACTTTCAAATCTCTTAGTATCTTTCCTTTCAGTTAGTCCTGACGAAGGGTCTCGGCCTGAAACGTCAACAGTGCTTCTCCTTATAGATGCTGCCTGGCCTGCTGTGTTCCACCAGCATTTTGTGTGTGTTGGTAAACTAAACTAAACTAATCTTTTGTTCCTCCACAAAGTCCATATCATTCCATTTTCCTCACATTCATATGCTATCTAAACATCCCTTAGAAATCTCTAATGTATCTGCCTTGACCATCACCTCAGGCAGAGCACTCCAGACACCCACCCCACTCTATGTAAAAAAAACTTGCCCCTCACACACTATGACCTCCTGTTGCACCACCCTCCCTCAGGAGAATATTCTGTGGCCACTCTGAAACATCCTGGACCCTAGCACCTGGCTTCTATTTCATGCTGACAGAATCTCCTGTCCGTCCCCCTAAAAAGAGTCTCCTATCTAAAGACTGTAAGTCATAGGAGTAGAATTAGGCCATTCAGCCCACCAAGTCTGCTCCACCATTCCATCATGGCAGTTTATTGTCCCTCTCAACCCCATTCTCCTGCTGTCCTGCCGTAATCTTTGATGCTCTGATTTTAGTTAATCCTATCAACAACTTCTTTAAATATACTCTATTACTTGGCCACCACACCCACCTGTGGCAATGAATTCCAAAGATTCATCGCTCTCTGGTTAAAGAAATTCCTCCTCATCTCTTTTCTAAATGTACGTTCCTTTGTCCTGAGGCTGCACCCTCTAGTCCTGGATTCTCCACTACAGGAAACGTCCTCTCCACATCCACTCTATCGGCTCTTTTCAATATTCAATAGGTTTCAATGAGATACCCCCTCATTCTTTTAAACTCCAGCGAGTACATGTCCAGAGTCATTAAACACTCCTCATGCATTTCCTCTTTCATTCTTGGAATAATTCTTGTGAAACTTCTCTGGGCCCTTTCCAATGCCAACTCGCCTTTTCTTAGATAAGGGGGGGGGGGCCCAAAACTGCTCACAAAACTCCGAGTGCGGTCTGACCGATCGCTTATAAATGCTCAGCATCATATCCTTGCTTTTATATTCTAGTCTGCTCAAAAAGAAAGATCATATTGCATTTGCCTTCTTTTCCACCAATTCAACCAGCAAGTTAATCCTTAGGGATTCCTGCACAAGGACGCCCAAGTCCCTTTGCACCTCTGATTTTTGAATTTTCTCCCTGTTCAGAAAATAGTTTATGCCTTTACTCCTACCAAAGTGCATGACCAAACTATTCCCTACACTCCTTTGCCCGTACTCCCAATCTGTCTAAGTCCTACTGCAGACTCCCTGCTTCTTCAACATAATCTACTCCTCCACTGATCTTTGTATCATCTGCAAACCCAGCCATAAAGCCATCAATTCAAATCCATCAATTCTGTCACCTAAATCATTGATATATGATAGGGAAAGAAGCAGTCCCAGTACCAACCCCTACAAGACAGCACTAGTCACCTGCAGCCATCCACAATAGGCCCCTTTTATTCTGACTCTTTGCAACCTGCCAGTCAACCAGTCTCTGCCCATGCTAGTATCTTTCCTGTAACACCATGGGCTCTTACCTTGTTCAGCAGCTTCATGTGAGGCACCTTAACAAAGGCCTTGTTAAAATCAAAGTAAACAATACGCACTGACTCTCATTTGTCTATCCTGGTTACTATTTCCACAAAGAATGCCGTCAGATTTAACAGGCAAGATTTCCCGTTAAGGAAACCTTGCTGACCTTGGTCTACCTTCTCATGTGCTGTCATTATTATTCTGCCTGACTTTTCCCTTCCCTGGTGAACCTCAGAGCTGGCCACAATACCACTGGCCTAACTGCTGCTGTTGCTGCACCCTGACAGCTCACGTTCCCAGCCACCCCAGCAGAACCATACTTGTTGCTGAGGGGAATGGCCACAGGGAAACCCTACACTGGGTGCTTACTCCCCTTATTTCTCCTGGTGGTCACTCATCCACTGTCCGAAGCCTACACTCTGGTGTGTCTGCCTCAGTAAAAGTTTCATCTATGAGGTTTTCAGCCTCTCAGATGATCTTGAGTGCATCCAGCTCCAGCTCCAGTTCCTTGACCTTGTCAGTCAGGAGATGAAGTTGGGTGCACTTCCTGCAGATGTAGTCATCAGGGAGATTGTTAGGTGTCCTGAAACCCCACATCTCAAAATAGGAGCAACCTGCCTACATTGAAATAAGGACCAAGGATTTATAAATAATTTTTTAAAACGTTTTTTGAATTTCGCACTCATCTGGGTAAAGGCTAGAAACTCTCAGCATCTAAAGAAGTGTCTTTGAAAAAAGTGTACTTTTTCAGTGAGTGACCTGAAGTTCTTGTTGGACCATTTTAAGTTTAGAACAAAAATATTGTCTTTATTTTCAAGCCATCAAAGTCAATTTGTTATCATGTACCTACATGTCACCATATACTACTCTGAAGTTAATTCTCTTGTAGGCATACACAGAATAACAAAGAAATGCAATAAAATCAATAAAAAACTACGAAGACTGACAAAACAGCCAACATTCAAAAGATGACAGTGCATCAGAGTATGGAATTTGAAGATCTGGTAAAAGCTACTAAAATATTTGGTGCTTTCTCAGCAGCTAAGCAATTCTCACAAGCGAAGCTTTCAAAATACTGCAGGAGATTTACATGCACTCTTTTCTTATTTAACGACTTATTAATATACAAATCCAATTAGATGCACTTTACTGTTCTCTTTCAGAGCAAGATTAATTAATGCCTCTAGTCATATTAATGTGACAAATGGATTATTCCAATGGCTTTCATTCATTTTCTTTCCAAGTACAACACTTTAAATGAAGCTGTCAGGATTTAAATTTGCCAACATATAGTTCAGATAATCTCCTAAAATTTGTAAACTCTCTGTCATTGCTATTTATTTGAAATAAGCAATACTCCTGGGCAATGGAATCCTCACTGCAGAATAGAGCAAGCAGAGAAAATCTCAGTTGTAGCATAATCTATCATAGCAGTTAATCTTGCCAAGTTCAAGTTCAATTACAGATTATTGTCATTCAACGTACACATGTATACTGCTAAACGAAACAATGTTCCTCCAGATCAAGGTGCACAACACAGTACATATAAAAGGATCGAGTGCTTTCCTGGTGTATATGATGAATAAACCCTTCTTGGGCTTCCAGCTGGGTACAAGTATCGATTTTAATCAACGTTACTACCTGTCTTCCCTATATCTCCACGGTTTCTGGAAGGATTGCTAGGATCCTGAAAAAATATCAGATTAATACCATCCACAAGCCATCAGGAAACTCCAATCACTGCTTTTACAGGTCAAAAACGTCCTGGGACTCAGGTCGGCTGGCGTTTACAGGATTCCCTGTGAATGCAGAGCAGCGTATATCGACCAGACAGGACGCACGGTGGAAACCTGCATCAAGGAGCACAGGAGGTGTATCCGTTTGGGTTACTCGGAGAAATCAGTGGTAGCAGAACACCGCATTTTCAATGGCCATACAATTGACTTTGATGGCATAAAACTACAGTGCAGCATGGGTAAAGGAAGCCACTGAAATAAAGCTAGAGAAAAAGAATGTTAACAAAGACAAATGTCTCACTCTAAGTAAGAACTGGAATTTGATTGTAAACATTGTGGCAAAGCAGAAACCTGATTGGATGAGGACTAACCAATCAGGAGGGATGGATGATGGGGGCATAAATACCACCAGGCTTGACATGCTCAGGCATCATCCCTGATGAAAATGGCAGAGTTTGTCATCAAATCGTTGGTTAAAATTGATACCTGTACCTGGCTGGAAGCCCGAGTTTATCCAACAGTATAGATAATTCACACACAACATATAAGGCAATATTAGAACAAATAAATTAACGGATAATAATGTCCATTTATGACACAAGTTAAGAAGTAAACAATATAATGCCACCGGTGCTTCAGATGGGATGAGGCCTGGGTAGTGGCAGGGAGATCAGTAGTCCTACAGCTGTTCCAGTACAGTACCTTCTGCCTGATGGTAGTGAGTCAAAGAGATTGTTGGATGGACGAGAGGAATTATTGTCAATGCTAAGGGCCCTGCATATGCAGCGCTCCTGATTAATATCTCTGATGGGTAGAAGGAAGACCCTGGAAATCCTCTCAGCAGTCCTTATAGTCCATATAGGGAGTTGCGGTCGGATGCCTCTCAATTCACATATCAGACAGTGATGTAGCTGATTGGGACATTCCTGTAAACATTGGGTAGAATGAATGGGGGAGAGGGAGCCTTGCTCGTCTCAATCTCCTCAATATGTGGAAGGAAGAACAGGGTTAACTTTTAAATCAATTATTTGTAATCTGATGAGAAGCCGTGATGAAATGTCATCAATTTGCAATGTTAACTCTGTTTCTCTTGGCAATGATGTTGCCTGACCCATATCTTCACTATGACCTAATGCAAGAGATTCTGCCAATGCTGGAAATCCAGGGTAACACAGACAAAATGCTGGAGGAACTCAGCAGGTCAGGCAGCGTCTATGGAAAAGAGTAAAAAGTCAACATTTTGGGCCGAAACGCTTTAGACTCTGACAAGGTGTCTCAGTCTGAAATGTCATCTCTTTATTCCTTTCCATAGATGCTGCCGAACCTGCTGAGTTCCTCCAGCATTTTGTCTGTTCACCATGACCTGTTTTTAACTCATTGATATTATTCCAATCCAACATCTGCAACATTTTACTTGTAATCATTTTGTGTCATCAAGGTGACCATGGGTTCAATGTCCATTCAGAAATCTGATGGCAGAGGGGACGAAGGAAGTCAGTCTCCTCTGCCGTCAAATTTCTGAATGGACATTAAACCCATGAACACTACCTCACTACATTTTTTTTGAACTACTTATTTACTTATTTACTTATTTACTTATGAACTCTTCTTTGTGGTGGCGTGTTGGGGAGGAAGCATTAAGAAGAGGGACGCCTCACGTCTTAATAAGCTGGTAAGGAAGGCGGGCTCTGTCGTGGGCAAAGTACTGGAGAGTTTAACATCGGTAGCTGAGCAAAAGGCGCTGAGTAGGCTACGGTCAATTATGGAAAACTCTGAACATCCTCTACATAGCACCATCCAGAGACAGAGAAGCAGTTTCAGCGACAGGTTACTATCGATGCAATGCTCCTCAGACAGGATGAAGAGGTCAATACTCCCCAATGCCATTAGGCTTTACAATTCTACCGCCAGGACTTAAGAACTTTTTAAAAGCTATTATTAATGCTTTTGAGATAGTGATTTAGATGCATATCATATTTTTTACTGAGTTAAGTATTGTATGTAATTAGTTTTGCTACAACAAGTGTATGGGACATTGGAAAAAAGTTGAATTTCCCCATGGGGATGAATAAAGTATCTATCTATCTAATTGAACTTTTTAATATATACGTATGCATTACGATGTACTGCTTCCGCAGAGGTAACACATTTCACGACATATGCCGGTGATATTAAACCTGTTTCTGACTCTGATTCTAGTTTTGATCAGGGTGTCTGTTTATTATTTTTCTCATTTTCCACAACATTTCCTACAGAAGTTACATATCACTGGCTGTACAGCATCCATAATGCTTGAACCTGTGGAAGCCAATATATTGATACAGGCTTTTTCTTTCAAATAAATAAAATACACTGCCTTTCACAAGCTCAAGATATGCCACAGAGTCTTACCGCCAAGTCAGAACCTCTGGAAGTGCAGTCACTGAAGTGCAACAGGAAATGTAACAGCCAATTTGTGCCCTGAAAACCGAAACATAAAGGTGCCAGAGGGGTCACATTGTTCAGGACTGTGGAAAGAATGTTCATACCCTTCAGATAGGGCCAATATTCATTAGATTGCAAACAGCACCTCTCTTCAATATCATCTCAAAATATGCAGCATTTCTCAAGGCAACACTGCAGCTTTAAGCAAGATATGATGCGTACATTTATAAAATATAAACAGAAGAGATTCTGCAGCTGCTGGAAATCCAGAGCAACGCACACAAAAATTGCTGGAGGGGCTCAGCAGGTGAGGCAGCATCTATGGCGAGGAATAAACAGTCGATGTTTTGAGCCAAGACTCTTTATTAGGACTAAATATTCTGCATTCAGAGCGAGAGCTCTCCCCACTGAACAGTGATTAAAACAGTCACTGTGACCACTGTACACACTTAGGAGGGTTTCTCCACTTAAGAGTAGACAATTCTCAGATTAAATCCCCCCCCCCTCTGTTGATAGCATCCTTTGATTGATATAGAAACGTATTTTATTTTTCTCTAAGTAGTCAGTTGAGAAACATAGTGATCCTCAGCAGAACATTATGTATCAGACATCCAGCAGAACAGTTCAAAGTACATTTCTAATCAAAGTCTGTATACTAAATACAACCTTGAGATTTGTATCCTTACAGGCAGCCACAAAACAAAGAAACCCAACAGCGCCCATTTAAAAAAAGACTGTTGAACACCCAATGTGCAGAAAAAAAAACTTGTGTCAACAATGAAAGTAAGCAAATAAGATTGAGAACTGAAGTTCAAGAAAGTGAGTTCACAGCCAGCAGCCTTCCGTGGGTTGACCCTGCACAGGGTTCTTCTCACATCGGCCACGGTGAGACACAACACCTGGTCATTTGGAGGAGGGATGGACTTCCTCGCCGCCACGTCATTTTCCACCTCAAAATGAGCGTAGAAGTTCAGAGTAGAGTTTACTTGGAGTTATAGTATTGAAGGTGGAACTGTAGTCAAAAAAACAATAATCTAACATTGGAGCCTGCACTGACCAGATGTTCCAGGGATGAGTGTGGGGCCAGGGAAATGGTGTAGCTATAAACCTGTTTTAGCAGTCGGTGGATTGCAATGGGTCAGTGTTGTCTGGGAACCAGTCACTTGAAGCACTTCATGATGGTGGCTCTCAGGGCCACCATGTGTTAGTCATTCGGGCCGCAGTCCCTGCTTAAGTCTTCTTAAAGCAGGTGGGAACTGCAAATTGAAAGATGGAGGGGTTAAAATTTTCTGCAAATACCCCGACTGGCTGTTTGAACAGGATCTAAGAGCTCAGCCAGGGACACCATCCAGGTCAGATGACTTCAATGGAATCACTGTCTCGAAGACTGACCTTTTATCTGCAGTAGTGACTGTGGGTTCAAGTACAGTAGAGGCTCTCGGGATGGGTGGTGACATTCCAAACCCTTCTGTTTAAAATGTGCATAGAATGCATTAAGCTCATTGGGAGGGTATGCACTAATTTTGGTGACGTTGCCTGACTTGGTTTTGTCGCCCATAATAGCTTGTTCGCCCTGCCGCAACTGACAGCTGGTCTGGGACTCGATTTTGTTCTGGTATTGTCCCTTAACATCCCTGATAACTTTGCAGAAGTCGCACTTCGATTTCTTGTCAAGGCCAGGGTCACCTGATTATACTCTGTAGTCCCAGACTTCAATAGGGAGTGGATCTCCTGGCTCTCCAAAGGACTTCGCTGAAAATTCTATTTCAAGTAACCCAATTGCGCTGGTGATTCACTTTCTGTTTATAATGTGTTTGAGATTATCAATGTGGATCCCACAGTGCAAAAGAGCTCCATTAAATTTAGAAAATGATGTAACTCTGTTTGTAATAACGCTTTTAGACCATTCAATAAATTCGACCCATGAGCAGTCGGGAATATATCTTAGCATTTAACGAGTGAATCATTTTTAAAAAAACATTAAAAAGAGACGGCATGAAGAATGATCCCTGTTCTTTGTTATTTTTGCAGGATGGGAAACGTTTATTTCTCTGGCCGAGTTTCTCTGGTAACTCTGTGAACCTTTGTCATTGCGATCCCTCAGAGCTTTTCAGCACTCCCCCAGTGAAAATTACATTGATGATACCAAGTGAACAAATGGAAAGGGAAAGAAAAAGAGAAGGAGACAGAGCATTCTCACTTTGGTTATTCACAGAAACTGAGAGACTCCTAACTGAGCCAAGAATGCATGAGGCTCAAGAAAGAATAGATAAGCCCCATTTATTTTACAATGAGAGCTGCCTTGTGAACTTAACCCATTGCTGGGCAGATTCTGTGCCAATTTGGTTACTTCTTCAGCGGTTTGATCAGTGCACGACTGTGCAAGCGTGCGGACGTAAGCCAGTGAGAACAGTGAGAAGAGTTTAAAAGGAGACACCTTATAAAGCGGGCTCCATAGTAGAGGGAGACAGAGTAGGAAGGCTTTGGCTCAACGGGGCTTCAGCGATAACGGGTTGAGGCCAAGTAAGTTATCTGTGTAGAATACAGACAGGAAGAATGTGTGTGAGGCCGGTGTTCTGTGCTCAGTGTCAGTTGTGGGAGGTCCGGGAGACTCCCAACCTCCCGGATGGCCACATCTGCACCAGGTATGTCGAGTTGCAGCTCCTTAGGGACCGCATTAGGGAATTGGAGATGCAGCTCGATGACCTTTGTCTGGTCAGGGGCGTGAGGAGGTAATGGAAAGGAGCTATAGGCAGATAGTCACATGGGAGCCTGGGGAGACAGATAAGTGGGTCACAGTCAGGAGAGGGAAGGACAGGAGTCAGAGGCTAGAGAGTACCCCTGTGGCTGCCCCCTTAACAAGAAGCACTCCTGTTTGAGTACCGTTAGGGGGACAGCTCACCTGGGGGAAGCAACAGTGGCCGTATCTCTGGCACAGAGTCTGGCCCTGTGACTCAGAAGGGTAGGGAAAAGAAGAGGATGGCAGTAGTGATAGGGGACTCTATAGTTAGCGGGTCAGACAGGCGATTCTATGGATGCAGAAAAGAAGAATGGATGGTAGTTTGCCTCCCAGGTGCCAGGGACCTCGATGTTTCTGATTGCATCCACGATATCTTAGAGTACGAGGTCATCGTACTGATGCACCATCAATAACTCTGAGATGTGAGGCGAGATATAGGCTTTTATTGGCTGGAAGAAAGAACAAGCAGCAATTGACCACCACACTGCATCCTGGAGACTGAGGCCGGGGCAGAGTCCCCAATCGCCTTTATACCGGGGTCTGTGGGAGGAGCCACAGGAGCAGTCAGCGGGGGTGGGGGGGGGGGGGGGGGCATGTCCAGACAGGTATATGTAGTTCACCACACGTACATATTGGTACCAATGACATAGGTAGGAAAAGGGAGGAGGTCCTGAAAGCAGATTACAGGGAGCTAGGAAGGAAGTTAAGACGCTTTCTTGAGAAGGATTACTGCCTGTCCCACGTGACAGTAAATATAGGAATAGAGTGAGGTGGCTGAGGGATTGGAGCAGGGGGCAAGGATTCAGATTTCTGTATCACGGGGACTTCTTTTGGGGCAGGAGTGACCTTTACAAAAAGGACAGGTTGCACGGGGAAGTTGGGGTGGGGGTGGGGGGGAGGGGGGGTTCCGTATATTAATCATCAAAAGCTAGTAAAAGCAATCTAAGAGAAAGAGAATGTTAGCCTTTACCTCAAGGGAACCGGATCATGAAGAGGAAAAAAATTTCGTCAAGCACTTGATCAAGGACACTGAGTTCAGTTTCAGGTGAATTGCATTCAAGGAGGCAGTACAGGTTCATCAGAATAATATGGTGCTCGGAGGACTAACTTACCAAAGTCAGATGCATAAGCTCGGATTCCATTAAGTATAAAAGAGTAAGAGGCAACCTGATCAAGGAGTTTAAAATATTAAATTACATCAGTAGGGTAGCTATCCCCTAGCCTAGCTATGTGTTTATGTTATTTATACGAGTCCCGATGAAGGGTCTCGGACAGAAAAGTTGGCTCTTCATTTCTTTCTAAAGATGCTGCTTGATGTGCTGAGTTCCTCCAGCATTTTGTGTGTGTGCTGCTCTGGATTTCCAGCATCTCTACTATCTCTTGTGTTTGTGTTATCCATCCAGCATTAGGCCCCTCTATATTATTTCCACAAGCTCTAAAATATTTCAGAATCTCTTGGAAGAATTTCCAAAACTGTAACAAAGGAATGCGTGATGCCACACTCTACTAGCTCTGACATCAAAAGGTTATTCCTTGAGGGCCATCTCAATTAAACCAGCTCTTTCACCTTCTGAAACAATGAGTGTTTTGGCAGACTGTTTTGCCCTCTTCCGTCAGTGTCAAAGACTTTCATGTGGTCACAGTTTGATTTCTAGGCCAGCAAAACAGTTTGCTCTGCTGGAAATTATAATTTTGTTTTGGGATATTTGTAGAATATACCGTCAGCTATTGATTCTGAGTCTGTTATGAGAGGAACAAAAGCTGCAGTCAAGTAACGGGTTATTTCTCCAAAATGGGGGATGAGGCCATATAAAGGATGTGCATAAATTAACTGTGCTTGACTGATGGGGAATTACCCAATTATTTCTAATCGGGCTGGTAATAGTATTGCAACAATGTCCATCTGTCGTATAACAACTGACTATGTTGAGGAAATCTGAAAGGCCTTTTACACAGAAAATTTAGTGACTAATTGGAACTTCCTCCAAAATATATCTGTGATACACCAGTCCTAATGAAGGGTCTCAGTGCAAAACATCAACTGCTCATTCCTCTCCTGATCTGCTGAGTTCCTCAGGCTCTTAGTATGATTTATTTATTTATTTCTATTTACAGATAACAGGGACTTCCAACCCAACAAGCCCACGTCATCCATGTGAACATGTGACCAATTATCTCGTAACCCATAGGTCTTTGGAATATGGAGCATCTGGAGGAAACACACTGTCAATGAGAGAATGTAAAATCTCCTTACAGAGAGTGACGGGAATTGAACCCAGGTCATTAGCACTGTAACAGTCTTACACTAACCACTACACTAAGTGCCACCCCACTTTGCATTGTTGGGTCAGGATCACTAAATTCTTATTTTGTGAGAATGGATTAAAGTGGATAAATGGAATTCAGCACAGTCAGTAATTGAACAACTGATTCAAAGAGGTGAGTAACTTAATCCTGCTCTGAGTGTACTTATGTAATTCCAAGTCATCCTACTGTTTAGATAGAAGTACAGGAATAAATGTACAAATTTATGCAAGTGAGGGTTAGGAAAAGATCTGCTTCAATTCACCCAGGTTCAAGGTGTTTGGAACATTATAACAACATACTATAATCCTAGCAGCCACTTGATTTCACCAGGGCACCCCCAGGAACATTCATATAAGTGACGGACAATCAGTCCAAGAACACCTGCCCAGTCTGCTTATTTATTATGTGCTGTGTTCTATGATGTGGACGATCATGGTCTTTCTGTAACCATGAATGTTCTCTGCAAATATTTCTACAGAAGTGTCTTGCCATTGCCTTCTTCTGGGGAGTGCCTTTACAAGATGGATGACCCCAGCCATTATCGATAGTCTTCAGAGATTGTCACCTGGTGTCAGTGGTCACATAGCCAAGACTTGTGATATGCACCATCCACCACCTGCACCCAGGGCTTCACATGACCCTGTTCAGGGAGCTAAGCAGGTGAAAAACCTTGCCCAAGGGTGACTGCAGGCTAGAGGAGGGAAGGAGTGCATCTCCACCTCACCACCCCATATGCCCAGTAGACCTGTGGAAACCTAACTCCACTTCTTGAATGAGCAATGTTCCATTTTTTCCTGATTTTGCTTACAGTACATGTAACCCTCAGGTTTGGCCGGCAGAGTGCTCACAGTCTAGGGCTTTGGCCGGGTGGTCACTGCCTCTATCTTAGAAGGATTTGTAACTGCTCCATCCCATGAGACTGTGCCCAACTAGATAACAGACATCTTGCAGAACTGGCACTTGTCCAGGGTAAGTTTTAACCCTTCAGCTTTCAGGCAGCCCAGCACCTTCAGTAGCCTCGCTTCGTGTTCTTCCAAGATGGACCCAAACACTATGTGGTCATCCAGTTACACCAACACCTCAAGCAAGTTCATATCCCCCACCGTTTTCTCCATGACCCACTGGAAGGTTGTAAAGGCTCTCAATATGCCCTGGGGCATCCTTTCGAACTGGAAAAATCCCAGGGGACATATAAAAGCCATCTTCTCTGTGGACCTCACTCATGGGGATCTGGTAATAACCACTCCTCCAGTCCAGCACACTGAACCACTTCACACCACTCAGACAGGCCAGCACATCCTCAATCCTTGGGACTGTATACTGGTCGGAGATAGTACGCCTGTTCAAAGTCCTAAGGTCCACACACATCCGTACCTTCCCGTTCTTCTTTCAGGCCACTATTATTGGGGACGCAAAGGGGCTTCGGGACCTGGTGGTGATCCCAGCTTCCTTCAACTTACCCAAATGCTGCCGAACATCTTCCACCTCCGCAGAGGCCAGTTGTCGCAACCTCTTTCTGAACAGGATGCCCTCAGTCACCCGGATAATGTGACGACTGCTCTTGGGATAGCCCACATCACACTCGTCAGTGGAAAATGTACCTTCCAGCTTCAGCAGCTTCTCTACCAACCTTCTCTTCCAACCCGCAGGTACCAGGGAGTCCCTGAAGTTGAATGTCGCAGTGGTCAACTTATTCCCCTTTGCAGCTGGATTCTCCCTATTTGCTTCACCAGGGCGCTAGACATTACTGTCACCAGCATCCCCCACATGAAGGTGACCTCTTCTTCATGGTGTTCCTGACAATTGCTTCCATCCTACCCTCCTGTACAACCAAGGGCTTCTGCAGTTCGGGCCTCGCCTGCATCCCAGCAGGTAATCCTGACTCCTCCCCGTGGTCTTCTGGAGCCTCAGATGCATTTTCCAGTGCTCCCATGTAATCGGCCATATTTGCTAGGTGGTACCGGGACTTCACGGCTCTCGCCATATCAGCAGCAGAACCCCTCAGACTCTGAACCAATCTCTGTCACTTTACATCATAGAACTGCCACTCATCTAGCAAATGAAAGGCATGCTCTGCCCAAGTCTCATACTCCTCTTCCCCCTCAGGGGGTAGGCATTATATCAGAGAATTCTTAGCTTCCAGTGTGGACCCTCTGGCTGTGCACTGGGCTACTTATTCGCCAGAGAGGTAAGGGCTGATATCAACTCAGAACTCACTCTTCACTGGGGGTGGGGACTAATTAGACATTCCAAATCTGACCACTCCTTGCTCTCAGTCCTCAGAAACTTGAGGACCTTGTCTTTGAAGTCTCCACCCACAGCTACAGGAAACTTGACTTGTGATTTGGCCTACTCCACTACAGTCTCGTCTTCCCTGAAAGGAAGAGCTTTATCCCTTCGTCTGGGATACCGATAGTACCAGGCAGTTCCATTGCCATTATGTCAGCACTAGTCTGCAGTAAAGCGAAGTCTGTGCCCACCATTTTATTAAACCTCTGCCCCACAATTGGAACTTTGCTGACAACTTAACAGTGCTTAAAAGGTGAATTAACAATTCATCTGGAGTACGAATATCTACCCCACTGAACACGCACGCATTAGTACCGGTAACCTCATGGATGCACACCACCACTCCACCCCAATAGCACCCATACCAGCACAGACTTAAACATACAACCCACTGGTTCAATGCTCAGGGCAATCACAGCATCCAACAAAATCAATCCCGGACAAGCCCCCAAAATTGTAACCCTCAGGTTTGGCCAGCAGCATTAGTCTAGGGGAAGAAATTCTCCAGCCCTGCCAAACTTGTGAAATCTCATTTGTATGGATGCTGCATGATGTGTTACCCTGTTACAAATACGTGCCACTAAATATCATACAGTACACCATATGCAATTAAATGATTGAGCTTTACAGTTCTTAATTTGACTATAGGGTTAGTAAAGAAAACAAAAAGAAAAAGGGCCCATTTTAATGAAATAGTCTAATGTGAATGTTGGAGCTCATGGTTTTCCGTCTGTTAGCCCTCCATCGATTTCCTCTGAACATCATCAACTCCCGGACCTTCACTTCAAGTGTACTCTATCCTGCGGTCTACCAGCTCTCTCTTCTTGTGTCCTCTCTCTTCATGCCTCATCAACAAAAGCCTGCAAATACCTCCTATCTGGCACACAGGAAAGAAAAAAAAACACTCCCCTCATTTGTCAGTGCACATTCCAAAGCCTTCATTATCTCTAGTCGTAATCCAAACAGTGCTGCTTCAGAGAAACCATTACATTAGCAGTAAAACCTTTCCCCAGCGTTACATACAGTTACTTCCAAAGCAGACGCAGAAGCAATTTCTTGCACTTGTTACGAACCCCGTAACTGGGTTACTTACCAGCAAAGATAGAGGCATCCGTTGGAGTCTGATGATCCTATTTTTAATGGTATTTATTAATAAAAATACACAAAAATATCAATGCAAATATACAGATAATATATGTCATCAATACTAAACCTAAAAGTGCGGGTATAATAATAATCAATAAGAAATAAGCTCTATCGTTGTCTAGGGGATAATGAATTGTCCGATGGAAATATAAAGTTCATTTCAGCTCATACAGGCTGCAGCCGTTGTTTGTTTGTTGCTGTGTTGCAATTGTTGGAGAGAGAGGGAGAAATAGAAGAATAACTTGCCGACTTTCCTTGGTACGGTCTTGATCCGTATCCGTCCTTTAGCTAGACCGTTCCGTGGAGGACTCGCCACCCAGGCAAGGATGGACACACACACAAGCCCCCCACCAGTCTCGTACATTTCTCCTGGTGTGTCTAAGGGGTGTTCCCCAGTCCCGTCTTTTATCCTCACTCACGGGGTCTCAGATGTCAATCAGGTTGGGATGATGCAATCCCTCAACCAGACCACTCTGGTTGTCCCGAGGGGTTTCAATGAATAGTACAGTACTCAATACACAATTCCTTCTCCAAGAGACAATAGCAGTAATCAGTGGTTCCGTTCCGCTTATGTCAGGAGACATTCCACCTGGTTGTGTATTCTGTGTGTCTCTCTCTCTCTCATTTCCTGACATGCTGTGTATCTCTCTCATTTCCTGGGTCTCATACCCGAAATACTAGCGATCTTGCGATTCTCAAAAAGGAAGGGGGCGACTTTGCACCCTTCGGCCCCTCAGAGTTGCTCCACATTCATAACACACTGTTGAACAACCTGCAGAGAATCACCACGAAGGCTCCTATACAAGGATTTTGCCAAGACATGAGGACCAGAGTTTATAGGAAAAGTTTTAAAAGTTTAGGGCTTTTTTTCCCTAGAACACAGGAGAATAAGGGGAGATTTGATAGAGACACAAAATTATGAGGGGTTTATAAGATAATCACAAGTTGGCTTCTTCCACTGAGTTCATTGAGACTAGAACTAGAGGTCATGGGTTAAGGGTGAAAGGTGAAATGATGAAGGGGAGCATGAAAGGGAACTTCTTCACTCAGAGGGTGGTGACAGTATGGAATGAGTTTCCAATGGAAGTATTGGATGTGGGTCTGATTACAACTTTTAAGAGAAATTTGGATAGATACATGGAGGTGAGGGGTATGGAGGGCTACATTTCAGAAGCTGGTAGATGGGACTAAGCAGATTAATAGTTTGGCACATACCGTTTGGACAAAGGGCCTGTTTCTGTGCTGTAGTGTTGCATTACCATTAGTGGGAATTATAAGCAACTTTCTGCAGCATGAAATCACTATTTTTGGGAGGAAAGAAGAGAAACTCAAGGAAACACCAGTCCTTATTGAGTGGTGAGCAGTGGAACAGGTGAGCAGTTTCAAGTTTCTAGATGTCAACACCTCTGAAGGTCTATTCCAGACCTAGTACATTGATGCAATTACAAAGAGGGAATGCCAGCAGCTATATTACATTAGGAATTTGAGGAGATTTGGTCAAAGACTAGCAAGTTTCTACAGATATACTGTGGAGAACATTCTAGCTGGATGCATCACCATCTGAGGGGCCAGTGCACTGGAGTGGAAAAGCTGTGGACAGTTGTTGACACAGCCATCTCCATCGTGGGCACTAACCTCCCCACTATTGAGGACATCTTCTAAAGGCAATGTCTCAAAAAGGTGCCATCCATAATTAAGGAACCCCATCACCAAGGACATACCTACTTTCTCCTTGCTACTATTGTGGGGCTGGGCTACAGTAGCCTGAAAATGTTTTATCATCCCCTTCTTCCCCTCCGCCATCAGATTTCTAAATGGACAAAAAACACAAGAATGCCTCTTTTTGAACTTCATTTGCAATTCATTAATTTTTAATGCATTTCTTTATATACTTTATAGTATATTTTATTTACTGTACTGCTGCTGAATTACAAGTTCCACAACATATCAATTATAATAAATCTGATTCTGATTCTAACTTTTAAATGTCTATTCATTCCAACTTTTCTGACTCATACTGTCTTACTCATCTATTCTGAAAGTTAAGAACGAACAAATCTAAAATGTGCAAACTCATGTATTTATAAGCAGAAAATTAATAAATAGTGAGATTCATAAAAATTAAAATTCAAATGTAATATCAATAGTGTTACATTATTCTAAAGCATTTGGGGCCAACAAATTTAGTAATTCCAAGTGAAGCATTACAGAATAAATGCACATGAATAATAGATGCTTGATATCATTTTGTAGACATTCCTATTACAAATTCATTTAAAATTATCCATTATGTCCAAAAAAAATTGAATATGGCTTCATTTTGGGTAATAAAATGTTCAGTAGTTTTAAATTATTGGCTTTTTTGTTTCCCTCAGAGTGGTAAAATTATTACAATATTTTGAGTTTAAATATTATTCTTTCAGCAGTTCACTTGATGAGCAGAGAGAACTTTGATGATAGAACAGTACAGCACAGGAGCAGGTCCTTTGGCCCACAATGTTGTGACAAACTTATTAACTTAATAATTGAATGCCTGATTAAACTGATCCCTTCTGCCTACAAATTGTCCTTATCCTTCCATTTCCTGTCAGACTGCACTGCTCCAAAGGACGCTATATGAGGTCATTCTTACCCTCGACCATTAGGCTCTATAATGAGTCAACCTATAGCCGAGGAAGTATCCCAATAGACTGTTTGAGGAACTTATTTTTTTATTCTTTCTTACTTCTCTTCTAATATTTGCGTATCTGTACACTTGTAATGATACTGAGACACTAATGTCCTTTGGGATCCATGAAGTATCTAGCTATCTGACTATCTATCCACGCACCTCTCTAACAGACTCTTCAAAGCCTCCATCACATTTGCCTCCACCACCACCTCAGGCAGCACATTGCAAGTACCCATTACTCTTTAAAAAAAACTTGCCGCACACATCTCCTTTGGATCATCACCTTAAATACATGGCCTCTGTTATCAGACGTCAAACCTGTGGAAAAAGCTACTGGTTATCTATGCCTCTCAATCTTATAAACTTCTGTCAGATCTCATGTCAGCCTCCCCCACTCCAGAGAAAATAACCCAAGTTTGCCCAGCCTCTCTATAGCATATGCCCTCTAATCCAGGCATCACCCTGGCAAAATGCTGCTGCACCCTCTGCAAAGTCTCTACATCCACTTAGGCAGGAACACAAGTATTTATTGGGGCTATTGACAGGATGAGTTCATTGCATTCCATTCAAAGGTTCTCCTTTACATCTCAGGCATTCTGACATTAATCAGCACTGTGGTCCTTTCACAGTGCAGTGAGCCTCTCAAATTCTCTGCCTAGGGCATTTGTGGAGGCTAGAAATTTGAACAATCATGGACTGAGGGCTATGGGTATCTGGCACCAACAAGGAGTTGAGACCTGGGGATGAATCAGCCACCACTGCATTGAATGACAGAGCAGACCTGAGGGGCTAGGTGAACTACTCCTGCCTCTATCTTTCCTGCTACGCAATAAAGGTTAATATTAGTGCACAACTACAACGACTGGAAAACTGCCTAATGTCACTCCACTCTTTAAGGAGGAAGGGAGACAGAAGAAAGGAAATTATAGGCAAGTTAGTTTGACTTCAGTGGCTCAGAAGGTGTTCGAGTTCACTATTAAGGATGAGGATTTGGGGTAATTGGAGGCACATGATAAATTAGGCCAAAGTCAGCATGGTTTCTTTAAGGGGAAATCTTGCCTGTCAAATCTGTTAGAATTCATTGAGGAAATAATTGTCATAAGGTGGGCACTGGGAGCAGAACCAAATGCAAGACACAGACACTGAAGTACTAGGAACTGGACTGGACTAGAGTTAGGGACAGGACAGGACATAGACTTGGGCTAGGACTTCAGCTAGGAAAGCAAGACCAGGACAAGGAACTGGGAACTAGGAGTTTGGGCTTGGACTCCAAGCCAGAGACTGGACAAGGGTCCAGAACCTGGATCTTGACTCATGATCAGACCCCAGAACTAGGCAAGGACATGACATGGCTGCAGGACTGAACATGGTATGGGTTCCTCAAGGCTTGGCTGCAGGACCTGACATGGAACTCCTGCACAGGACAAGAACCCAAAGTCTTGACTCAATCTTGCAACACGTGAGCACAGAGCCTTGGTCTTGAGAGATACAGGAGCACAGGGATATGGAACACAGAGACAGAACCCCTCCTTAGGAGCAGAACTTGGGGCTAGGACTCTACAGAGTCAGGACCTATCCTAGGGTACAGGACATAGGGCTGGGACTCATACACAGAACACAGAGAGACAGTTCCCAACACAAGGTAGCAGCAAACAGCCAGACCTACCTAGCAAAGGCATGGACACAGAGACAGTTCCTAATCTAGACTCAGCAAGGCTCTAGTCTTGCTCCAGTGGTAGAACTTGCTAGCAATACAGGCAAAGACTTCTAGGGGAAGGGAATGGTCCAGAAAATGAAGCTATTTATGTAGCCAGCCCAAAATGAGAATCAGGTGCCTCAATTAGAGCACCCAACAGAACAATTGAAAACTGGAAAACCTGGAATAAGGAACAATGGACCGGACCATGAACCAGAATGCAGACTCAACATACTGGATCATGACAATAATAGCAGGATAGACAGAGATCAGTCAGTGGATATTATTTATTTGGATTCTCAGAAGGCCTTTGACAAGGTACCACACATGAGGCAAAGAGTGGGAATAAAGGGGACCTATTCTGGGCGGCTGCCAGTGACTACTTGTGTTCCACAGGGGTCGGTGTTGGGACAGAATTTTTTTCATGTTATATGTCAATGATTTGGGTGATGGAATTGATGGCTTTGTGGCCAAGTTAATAGGTGATACAAAGTTAGGTGGAGGGCAAATAGTGTTGAGGAAGCAAGGTGTCCACAGAAGGGCTAAGACAGATTGGGAGAATGGGCAAAGATGTGGCAGGTGTAATATACAGTGCCTTGCAAATGTATTTAGCCCCCAACCCTTTGTTCACAAAAATGAGTATTACAGCCAAGGATTTATCAATTTAACTGAGAATTTTTATTTGTGAATCATATGTTCCTCTTTTCACAATAGAGCACAAAAATCAGGGAAGATTGTAAAGTGTGAGAAACTAAAAATTCAAAAACCAAAATATCAGGAGTTCAAAATTATTCTTCCCTCTTTTCTCAGTACTTACCGTAGATTCCGGATTTTAAGCCGCTACTTTTTTCCCACATTTTGAACAGCTTTGAACTTTGCGGCCTTTAATACGGAGCGGCTAATACATGATTTTTTTCATGCCGCCTCGTAAACATTTTGCCTCATAACAGTAGACCAATAAAATTGATGAGTTGTTCACAGAGGTCCAATGAAATTGTACGATAAATCAAGCGCACTTTCACAATTAAATTATTGTAAATCAGTCATTTGTACTCACCCTCATCAACATGGAAAACACTTGAAGCATTGTGCTGCCTTTATGGCAGTTATTTAGTTTATAATATTTTTGCTTAGTAATTCATTTTCTAGTTAAAGTTAGAAGAGTTTTAACTATATTTGTTTTCTGTACTACATAGCGGGATGCTATGACGTCACACCCGGTTTCGCGGTGTCTTGTGGGAAAAATGCCGTTTGCGATAAACGGAAAGGCGGGGGTCGAGCGGCGGAGCGAAACGCTGCTTTTAAGTTAAAGGCGATCAATAACTTTTCCTGGTAGGCTGCAGTATATATATTTTTTACCAGTCGTTAGGAGATATTGGAATGTTGTTCAGTAAAGAAGTATACGCAACGTATATTTAAAAGTAGCCGCGTTACGGGCACGGTTCGAAAAAAAGCATTTGCAATATGTATTTGTTTTTGTTACCATATGGATTTAATTAAAAGTTAAAAAATCCTCACGTGTAATATCTTTCTGTGTAAATATCTCATATTACAACGTGGGACACCTGCGGCCGAAAATCCGGTGCGGCCTAAAATCCGGTGCGGCCTTTACAATTAAAAAATTGATTTTATTTCTAAAATTAGAGCCAGCGGCTTTTAATCAGGTGCGCTCTGTAGTCCGGAATCTACGGTAGTTGAACCACCTCTTGCAGGTATTACAGCCAGTAGTCTTTTTGGATGTCTCCATTAACTTTACACAGTGTGATGGAGCAAAATTTGCCCATTCCCCTTTGCAAAATTGTTCAAGTTCTACCAGGTTAGTTGGAGAGTGACAGCAGACAGTAATCTTGAAGTCCTGCTAGAAATGTTTGATCTGGTTAAGGTCAGGACTCTGACTCAGCCACCCAAGGACATTCATTTTCTTCATTTGAAGCCACTCCGTAGTTGCTCTGGCAGTGTGTTTAGGTCCCATCCTGCTGAAAGACCAGCTTCCTCCATGCATGAAGCTTTCTGGTAAAGGCTCACATGTTTTTTTAAACAGACGTACACCACATGTACCACTTTTTTTGCACTACTATGAGTTGTAGAGTCCTTGAAAGTGCACCTATAGGTCTGGGAACAGTTCAGTGATGGGAAGAGTGAAGTTATCGCCTTTGGTTCAAGAACCTGTTGCTGTAGGTCCTGAGTCTCCTTTACCTTCTTCCTGATGGCAGCCTCGAGAAAAGAGCATTATCTGGATGGAGAGGGTCCTTAATAATGGATGGTGTTTTCCTGCAACAGCACACTGTGTACTGTAGATGTGCTCCAATGGTGCAGATGGTTTTACCCATGATGGACTGGGCTGTATCCACTACTTTTTGAAGGATTTTCCATTCAAGGACATTGGCGCTTCCATACCAAGCCATGATGCAACCAGTCAATATACCCTCCCTAAAGGTGTAGGTTTCCCTAAAGGTTAACTTGCAGGTAAGGAAGGTCAATGCAACATTAGCATTCATTTGGGCTAGAATATAAGAGCAAGGATGTAATGGTTAGGCTTTCTAAGGCATTTGTTAGATGGTCCATTGTGTATTGTGAGCAGTTTTGGACCCCTTATCTAATGAAAGATGTGCTGGCATTGGAGAGGGTTCACAGGAGGTTCTCAAGAATGATAGCAGAAAAGGGCTAACACATTAGTGTTTTATGGCTCTGGGCCTAGATTCACTGGAGATTAGAAGAATGAATGGGAGGATCTCTTTGAAACCTATTGAATAGTGAAAGGGCTAGACAGAGCAGATGTGGAGAGGATGTTTCCTATAGTGGGAAGTGCCTCAGAAATGGGGGGGGGGGTGGGGGGATGTCCACTTAGAACTGAAATGAGGAGGAATTTCTTTCACCAGAGGGTAGTGAATTTGTGGAATTTATTGGATTCCACAGTCAGCTGTGGAAGCCAAGTCATTGGAACATTTAAAGCAGCTGTTCAGTGTTTCAAATGTTAATGGGAGACGGTAGGAAAATGGGGTTGACAGGGATAATAATTCAGCCATAATGGCAGAGCAGACATGATGGGCCAAATTGTCTAATTCTGCCCTACGTCTTATGTCTTCTGCCCTATGTCTACATCGCTGGTTTCTCTTAACACTCTTATCTTTCTCTGCTCTGTGTGAAAAGCATTCCCCTCAGATCTCCTTTACATCTCTCTCTCTCTCTCTCTCCCTCTCCCTCTCCCTCTCCTTTAACGTGCCCTCTAGTTCTAGACTCCCCACACCAGAAGAGTATCTCCTTTATCTATGCATCACATAATGTCACAAACTTCCAGAAGTGAAGTATCTTCTTTGTTCCAGTGGAATAAACTCAGCCTACCCAATCACTTCATATAACTATAGCTCCCCATTCCAGGCAATATCCTGGTGGATCTCTTCTGGACTCTAATGTGGTGACATCCATCCTAAAGTGTGGCCACAGATCTGAACGCAACAATGCAAGTGCATTCTTACCAACGCTCTACGCAACTGTAATATGTCATGACCCTAATCTCAGTACCGTGTCTTCTGAAGGCAAACATACCAAAAGCCCTTTTATCTCCTCAGTGTGCCTACTTACAGGGAGCTATGGCCTTGCACCCCATGTTCTACCTGTACACCAACAGACCTAAGGCTCTGCCATTTATGTGTTCTACCAGAATTTGACTGCATAGAGTACATTTTCTTCCACTTGTCTGGATTTAATTTGATCTGCCACTGCTCCACCCTTCCAGCTGACCTGCACTTGGTGGCCACTTCATTTGATACCACTGAGAGCATGGCCATGGTCTTCTGCTGCTTCCGCCCAGCCACTTCAAGGTTTGACATGTTGCGCCTTCAGAGATGTCTGGCATGTGGCCAAGTGGTTAAGGCGTTGGACTAGCAACCTGAAGGGCGTGAGTTTGAGCCCCTAGCCTTCAACAAGGCACTTAACCACACATTGCTCCAGTCCACCCAGCTGAAAATCGGTACCAGCAAAATGCTGGGGTTAACCTCGCGATAGACTTGCGTCCTATCCTGGGAGAGGGGTGAGTCTCGTACTCTCAGTCACTTCATGCCATGGAAACTGGCATAAGCACTGGCTCAGGACGGACTTTAACCAACTAACATTCAGAGTTGCTCTTCAGCACTTCACTGTTGTAATGCACGCTTATCTGAGTTTCTGTAAGCCTTTCCGTCAGCTGCCACATGATTGGTTGATTAGATATTGACAAACAAGTGTACAGGTGTATCTCATAAAGTGGCCACTCAGTGGATGTCCAGCTATAACTAAGACAACCTTCTTTATTACCCAACTAATGAAATACAACTAATTCTTGCCCCAGGCATATCCTTTTAAATCTCCCCCTCCCCACCACTTGACCGTGTGCTCTCGAATCTCAAACCTGGGTAAAAGTTACCAGCTGTCAACTCTACCCATACCACTTACATTCTCATCCACATTTCTGGCCATTTATTTTATTTATTCAGAAATACCATACAGTATACTTCAAGACCTGGCAAGAACCATGCAGACAATGACTGCATGTTCCAAACTGAAGACAATATGGAGGGACAGCAACATCACCATGAAGTACAAGATCAGACTCCTGTGTGCATTGGTATTCTCCATCTTCCTGTACGCATGCGAGACATGGACCCTCACAGCAGAGCTACAGAGGAAGATACAGGCTTTGGAAATGAGATGCTATCGCAACATCTTGGTCATCTCACACTTGGACAACATCACAAACGAGCAGGTCCGCAAGACCATCCAGCACCACACTGGCCTCCGTGAAGACCTTCTCACAACCGTGAAGACCTTCTCACAACGGTGAAGAAGAGCAAGTTGAGATGGTATAGCCATGTAACAAGACCCAGTGGCCTTGCAAAGACCGTTCTACAAGGAACTGTGGAGGGGAAAAGAAGGAGAGGCAGACAGAGGAAAAGATGGACGGACAACATTAAAGAATGGACAGGGAAAACATTTGTGGCGACCTGGCACACGACCGCGACAGATGGAACAGACTGGTGCAAAGCTTGTCATGACAGCACGACCCGACAATTCCACCGGGAGTTAAGGGTGCAAGAAGAAGAAGAAGAAGAAGAAAATACAGTAACAGGCCTCTACAGCCCAATGAGCCCACACCACCCATGTGACCAACTAGGTACTATGGGAGGAAACTAGAGCTCTGGGAGCAAATCCACATAGTCACGAGGAGAATGCACAACCCCCAAAAGACAGTGGCAGGAATTGAGCCCGGCTCACTGGCGCTGTAATAGTATTATTCTAATCGCTATTCTACTGTGTTGCCCCTAAAGATTGAGACAAGCCAATAGCGCTGGCCAGGAGACAAAATGCCACAAATGACGAAGGGAATGGTTTAACAAAATGCTGTTGTGTATCTTGGTCAGAGGGAAATAAATAAGAACCTTGAAGAACCACCCAATAATCAGCAATTGACACTGCCAAAGTTAGAAAATGAGCAGCCACAAGTTCATGGCATAGGAAAGCTTGTGGTACCTGAAAAACTGTGCAGTGAGAGAAATGAAAAGCCAGGGCTGTCAAGTGCTCTGCTGTCCATCATTGAACAGTGTCTCCTAATTTAGTGAACAGGCAGAAGCAATTAAAAAGGCAGTAGTACAATGTGAAACAGACAGTAACTGCAGGAGGCAGAGGAGAATTAAACCTGAAGCAGAAAATAAATAAAATATATAAATAAAATAAAGAGTGGGTAGAGTGTTACCTCAATGCTATGTATTTTATTTAATTTAGTATCACAAAGAACAGACCACTGGCTCTTTTGTGCACCGGATCAGGTGTCATTTTCTGGTTACTGCCAGGCGTCCATTCTTGACCTGCCTAAAACATTGATGTCACAAGATGAACCACAGCTTAGGTATCCTTGATGAAAAATATCATATCAAACTCACGTTAACTCCAAAGGCCGAAGCCTGAAGGTCACAGACTGAAGGAAGAATCCTGATGAAGTCATGAGGATCCGGCTCACCGGGGTCAAAGGTAGGTGTGAGTCCAGAAGTTGAGACATGAAGGGCAAACCCATAATCGACGTCCTAGGGTGATGCCCAAAGTTGGAGGCCTGGAGGCTTGAAGGCTGCCTGGCCTGGGGTTGGAGGCCTATCTGGATGTTTGAATGGGCAGGTGGGATGGGAAAGGGGCTTGTTTTGTTTTTGCTACTTGTGTTGTTCTCTGCAACATTACGGGCATGCTGTGTTGGCACCAGAATATGTGTCAGTACTTGTGGATTGCCCCCAGCTCACCCTTGGGTTTGCTGGTTGATAAACGCAAACAACACATTTAAATGTATTTTTCGAAGTATGTGTGAAAAATAAATCTGAATCTGAATCCACATCTGAATCTGAATTCCTCCTCTAACAATGCACATTAGAAAAGACAAGTTCTCCAAAGTTTGAGTTTAACTGTGCATCATTGAGCTAATGTCCCCTTCAAGTGTTGTACAATGCCACAGTACCCCACAGGATTTACCTCAGAGGAGCTGATGTATTGTGGATGCCAAACGCTGTAGGAAACAGCAGGTGCGTATCTAAGAATAATATTTTCTGTCACTTGGAGGAAAAGTTGGAAAGGCCGTCTAGTACAATGGGATAGTGACAGGAGGCAGAGCTGGGATGAGACGTGGCAGATGGAGTTCAATTCGGAAAAATGTGAAGCGATGCACTTTGGAAAGTTGAACTTGAAAGCAGAGTACAAGGTTAGTGACAGGATAATCAGCAGTAAGGAGAAGCAGAGTAAACACAAAATACTCCGCAGATGCTGGGGTCAAAGCAACGCGCACAACATGCTGGATGAACTCAGCAGGTCGGGCAGCATCCGTGGAAACGAACAGTCAATGTTTCAGGCCGAGACCCTTGGTCAGGATTGAAGAGGGAGGGGGCAAGGGACCTCTAAAGAAGGTGGAGGGAGAGTGGGAAGGAGAAGGCTGGTAGGTCCCAGGTGAAAAACCGGTAAGGGGAAAGATCAAGGGGTGGGGGAGGGGAAGCAGGGAGGGGATAGGCAGGAAAGGTGAAGAAGGAATGTAAGGGGAAAGCACTATGGATAGTAGAAGGAGGCGGAACCATGAAGGAGGTGATAGGCAGATGGAGGAGGAGGCAGAGTGAAACTGGGATGGGAGAAGGGAGAGGGAGGGAATTACCGGAAGCTGGAGAATTCAATGTTCATGCCAAGGGGCTAGAGACTACCCATACTGTATATGAGGTGTTGCTCCTCCAACCTGAGTTTGGCCTCATCATGGCAGTAGAGGAGGCCATGTATGGACATATCCGAATGGGAATGTGAAGCAGAGTTAAAGTGGGTGGCAACCAGGAGATCCTGTCTGTTGTGGCGGACGGAGCGGAGGTGCTCGACAAAGTGGTCCCCCAATCTGCGTCGGGTCTCGTCGATGTAGAGGAGGCCGCACTGGGAGCACCGGATGCAATAGATTACCCCAACAGACTCACAAGTGAAGTGTTGCCTCACCTGGAAGGACTGCTTGGGGCCCTGAATGGTGGTAAGAGAGGAGGTGTAGGAACAAGTGAAGCACTTCCACTTGTTGGGATCAAATCCATAGAATTCTCAAAGTTGACACAAGTTGAGAGGGTGCATAAAAAGGCATTTGGCTGTTGGGTTTCATCAGTCAGGGAATTGAGGTTCAGAACCGTGAGGAAATGTTGCAGTTCTATACAACACAGGTTAGGCCTTATTTATATTCAAACTTAGGTTTGGCCACAAATGGAGTTTTACCCAGTACTAGTGGCCATTGTATAAAGAAGATGTGAACATCTTGGAGAGGGTGCAGTTGATGTTGGCTGGATGGAAGAGTATTAGCTGCAAGGAGATCTTGGGTAAACTTGGATTGTTTTTACTGGAGTGTAGGAGTCTGAAGGTCGACCTAATAGAAGTAATGTATGTAAAATTATGAGAGGCCTGGATAGTCAGCCTTTTTCCCAGGATGGGAATGTCAAATACTACAAGGCAGAGGTTTAAGGTGAGAGGGAGAACGTTTAAAGGAGATATACATTCAGTGGCCACTTTAGTAGATATCTTGCACCTAATAAAGTGGCCACTGAGTGGATGTTAGTGGTTTGCTGCTGTTGTAGCCCAACCATTTCAAAATTCAATGCGTTATGCATTCAAAGATGCTCTTTTGCACACTACTGTTGTAACATGTGATTGTTTGAGTCACAGTTGCCTTCCTGTCAGCATGAACCAGTATGTCTATTCTCCTCTGAATTTTCTCATTAACAAGGCATTTTCACCCACAGAACTGTTACTCCCTGGATGTTTTTTTATGCATTATTCTCATTAAACTCTACAGACTGCTGTATGTGAAATTCCCAGGAGATCAGCAGTTTCTGAAATACTCAGCTCACCCCATCTGGCACCAACAAAGCTGAAAGTCACTTCGATCTCATTTCTTCCCCATTCTGATGTTTAGCCTGAGCAATAACTGAACCTCTTGACCACGTTGCATGCTTGCATGAATTGACTTGTTGCCGCATGATTGGTTGATTAGATAATTGCATTAATGAGCAAGTGTACAGGTGTACCTAATATAGTGGCCTCTGAGTGTCAATGTGCTTTACTGCACTGTTTACGTCAAATAATGCTTGTTCCAGTCTCCACATTGTGTTAAAGTCAGCAGTCTCACATGATTAGATTTGTCTATATTTCTCTGAACTTGCACATAAGTTAGATGTATATAGTTTTTGTTCATTGTAGATGATTTGGGATACGTTAATGAGGAAGGAGGCAGACCACTTCATTTGTTCCTCAATATCAGTGATTCTACATTGTACTAATATAGTTCTCTCACCTTTAAGTCCAAAAGCTATTCAGATCCCACCACAGGAATAAGCCTATATTACAACCAGCCAGTTACCACCCCAGCAGTCTACTCTTGACCCTTGTCAAAGTGTTTATCAAGCAGGAACATGTCAAGTCAGGCTGAGTTTACTGGCATCCGGTGAGGTGCAGACAAAATCTAAAACTTGCTTGCACAGTATAATAGGCACATACGTTCAGACAACACACAGAACTTTTAGGGACATTTAGAAACTCTTAGAAAGGTATATGGATGATAGAAACATGGAAGACTATGTAGAAGGGATGGGTTAGATTGATCATAGAGTAAGTTAAAAGGACACAACATCATGAGCTGAAGAGACAGTACTGTGCTGTAGTGTTCTATGTTTTATGTTTTATAAATGTACATAAATTATACCAGATAATGAAGAATAAAATAATGTGCAAAACAGGATATTAGAAATGTCCATGGTCGTGCATGGACCTTTCCCATCATGCTCCATTGCTGAGGCAGGATTGGGATTGTGCACAACACACAAAATGCTGGAGGAGCTCAGCAGGCCAGGCAGCATCTGTGGAAAGAAGTACAGTAGGCGTTTTGGGCCGAAACCCTTCTTCTTTTCCATAGATGCTGCCTGGGCTGAGTTCCTCCAGCAATTTGTGCGCATTGCTCGGCTTTCCAGCACCTGCAGATTTCCTCTTGTTTGCGATTGGGATTGTGCAGGTCAGTTCAAGAACCTGATTGTTGTAGGAAAGTAACTGTTTCTAAACCTGGAGATGTGGGACTTCAGGTCTGCTGTACTTCCTACCTGACTATAACATCCACTAACAACCAGCTCACTGAAGCATAGTTTTGGCTTCACTTGGACTGCATGATGCCTACATGACTTGTTCATTGATTTTGTTATAATTACTATTCTTTAGATTTTTTTTAGAATGGCCGCCACAAGAAAATAAATCTCAGGGTTGTATTTGGTCACGTATACATACTTTGATAATAAAACTTACTTTGAACTTTGGCTGATAATTACCTTGGTTCAAATATAATCAAAGGAGCTGAATCTCAGGACTAAGGTGTGAGTGATTTCCCCTGGCATCTGGTGGTGCCTTAGTGTGGCATTAAGAAGCCTATTTCAATTAAAACTAATGGAAATCAGAAGGTTTTTTCAACGTTTGAAAGGTGTTTAGTTCTGTTACTAGCTCCTCAAATAATAAACTATTCCATATGCATGTGTAACAATCTGTTTTTCAGATTGCAAGGGACTATCTCAGCAGCTGCTTGAAGCTCTTCTACCATTCATAGGAGATGTGAAGGATTTGGACTGACTGGACTGAGCACCATTTCCAAATTCACAGGTGACATACACCTGTATTGAGCCATGGGGAGGATAGTCACAGAGAAGACATAGAAATCGGAATCAGAATCTGGTTTATTATCACTGACGTATGCTGCAAAATTATTGCCCCTGCTGTACAGGTGAGAGGTGATTGAATCTTGGGGAGGCTACTGAGAATGTGTGAAGAACAAAACAGGTTTAGTATAAATAGTACCAGTGCAATCACTCAAGTTGAGAATGGTGTTCTCCTAAGGGGTTATCTATTGGTTGGCCTTCAGCTGACTGTAGAAGCTGATCTGGGATCCACATATTTTAGTGGCTCCAGACCTCACAATCCTGCTCTCTCCATCACTCACTCATCACCACAGGACTTAATCCCGAATGTGAGGGTGGATTCCCTAAATGGAGAACCTTGTGCGTAGCTTTGTTTAACATGGGGAGGCTAATGGTTGGGCAGCCACCACACGGCCTTTGACGGATAGGGGTCGGGGCCCAGAGCCAGGAAAAGCAAGATGACTGGGGACCCTTCACTGCTGCAGCTTTCCTCCACGGTCACTGCCATTGTGATGTGTCATCATCTTCCACCAGCTCCACCGTTGAGGCCTTGGTTGGATTACTCTTTGTCTGGAACCTCCCCTTGATCTTATCACCATGGGTGACCCTACCAGGAGGTAAGTGCCAGGTGGCTAAACTCCAGATGGCCTCACTCTTGGGATCTCAGGATCTCACCACCCCTCCACGATGACAAGGTGGCCATCCTTGGGGAAGTCAGAACAGTGGGTTCTGGATAACTGGAACACATAAGGACTAGTACATTTTGGCCCAATTAAGCAGCTGCCCCAATTAGCCAGTTTCATGGAAATATCTAAAAGGTATTAAAAAGGAAAACTATCCTTAACTGAGTAACAATTTATGTATTTAAATGAAAACAGAATAAATTAGAACACCACCAATACCTCTATAGTACTATAAAATTGTGTATTAGCTCCTAATAGTTATCAATGGAGGAATTCATTGGCCGAGTTCTTTTGGATTGACTGTAAATAAACAAAATCAGTGCAGACACCTAGTGCAGATAATGGATGATGGCCTTCATACAATGTTTTTGACAAACGCATTCTCTAAATCTTCATTTTTATTGTAACATTCAAGGTGATTAACTTGTTGAAATAGTGAAATTGTTTCATTCTCACTCCCAGCCATTTCTGGCATCTCCAGGCCTAAATGCTTGTAACCATAGTGAGCAAAACAGTTCTGAATTGTCTTGCTGCTTGTCTCTCACCATCAATCAGTAACAAAAGTCGTTGCTTTTTGAACACAAACATATGCAACTGATGCTATTTAAAAACTGATTGCTCTAAGCAGGGCATAGTGTCGAATGGCCATGGAAGTGCACAACTAGCACTAGTTAAAAACTGTTCGGCCACAATCACCTGCCCCAATTAAGTGGCATAGTGTCCCAAATAAACAAAGTGAATCATGGCTATTTTCTAGATTTAGTTTATGTTCTTTAAGAATTGGCCCAATTAGCTAGAATCCACTGTACATATATATCGACATGGGCTTACTGAATCGAGGGGCCAGATTCTGAGCTCTATGACTTTGCAATTATTCAAAACAAAGCAGTCCACTTAATTAGCAACCCAAGTACCATCCTAAATATTCACATTGGCACACTTTGGCAGCAGTATATATTTGCTATTCGCAGCAACATTATGTCTGCCTCCTAATGGGATGTGAGCAAGTTCCTCTTGAAGCTGTATGTCATTCTCATGCCAAAATATACTGTTTTCCTTCATAATCGCAACAGGAACATGTGAGAACCTTCACCTCACTGAAGGGTCTATACTTGCTACAGGGTTATTTAGACCGTGCCTATTATCCTAATGTTCAATTTCTCAGCAGATGAACTCTGTTTCCAAGAGGAATGAAAATAAATATCTGAGACAAGTGGTGGGACTAAAGATTAAGGATTATAGATTAGTTTTATTTCTCACATGTACATCAAAATATACAGTGAAATGTATTGCTTGCATCAAATCAGATCAGCAAGGGTTGTGCTGGGCAAGTATCACCATGTTTCTGGCACCAACATAGCATGCCCACAACTCACTAACATTAAATGTGCACCTTTGGAATTGGGAGGAAACCAGAGCACCAAAATAAATCTGCGCTCACAGGCAGAATGTACAAACTCCTTACAGACAGTGGCAGGAATCAAACCCCGTATGGTAGCATGCCGCCGTGCAGGACTGCAAATATTTCTGTATGTTATCACATGTTTTATTGGATCAAATGAACAAAGCTACACTAAGACCACAGAGTGGATCTAAAATATTTGACTAACACACACAAAATGCTGGTGGAATTCAGCAGGTCAGGCAGAATCTACGGAGCAAAATAAACAGTCGACATTTTGGGCTGATACACTTAATCAGGAGAAAAAAATAACTTCTGCGGAGCCCCGCTGAAATAGGTTGCTATTTTGTCTAGTTGCAATTAGACCATAGGGCAAGAACATGGAAACATGGCAGAAGGAATTTCCACAATTAGCTGCACAGTTTGAGGTTCAAATTTCAAAGAAGATTTATGACTAATGTACGTATACCATGTTCAACCTTGAGGTTCACTTCCTTGCAAGCACCTACAGAATAGAATAAAGTACAATAGAATCTACAAAAAAACATACATAACAAACACCGACAAATCTCCAATGTGCAAAAGAGGACATACCCTGCAAGTAACATTGACAAATAATAGACAAATAATATTGAGACCATGAGCTGCAGATTCCCCAAAGGTATGTCCACAGGCTGTGGACTCAGTAATAAAAACAAGAATTCTTCTTTTATACGTCCTGGAGCAGCTTCACTTGTCTCAGTGCTGAACTGTCACTGTAAGAGTGCATAATACTGTTTCATATCAATGATTCTCAAGACAGCATGTTGGGTCTTCTAATGATCAAACTCCATATGAACTTGCTAATCATTAATATGAACCAGACATATTTCTGAACATAAGTTAAAATTGTTCTTCATTTTCTTATTTACATGTTATGTGATAATGTCTGTCTCCTGTTAAACTGCAGTCACTGATACTTGTTAACAGGGAACATAGAACAGTACGCAGAGGAACAGGCCCTTTGGCCCGCAAAGCTGTGCTGAACTAATTATGCTAATGACAACTAATTAAATCAATCCCTTCTGTCTGCAAGTGATCCATATCCTTCTTTTCTCTGCATATTCAGGTATGTAACTAAAACACCTCTTTAATTTTAATCACTGAGAACTTGTTTCGAACTGGGTCTAAGTTCCCCACATTGTTTTGTAGTATCTGGGATAATCATTAACTTTGCCTGTTCCTCGTTCAAGACCATTGTCAGAATAAGCTGGAGGGTCTGGAGGATTATTGGGGTCTCCCTCCCCCATTTGTGATATTTGCCAGGGGCGTTGTATACAAAGGGCCCGAAGCATTGTTGAGGATGCCCTCCACCCACCCCATTATCTCTTTGACCTACTATCATCAGGAAGCAGGTACTGGAGCACTAGGACTAGGATTGTCAGACTCCTTTCCCCGGGTGGTGAGAAAAATGAATACCCTGCCACCACTGAAGGCTCGTCACTAAGACAGCGAGCTGTTTACTCTTTACTGTACTGTTGAGTGCTTACTGCCATTAAATGTACATTTGACCTCCCAAAGAGAATCGGAATTGGGTTGTTATTGTCATATGCACAAAGATACAGTGAAAAGCTTGTCTTGCATACTTTTCATACTGATGAGATCATTGCACAGTGCATTGAGGTAGAACCTGTCAAAATGGTAACTGCAGAATAAAGCGGCAACATTACTGAGAAAGTGCAGTGCGGGTAAACAATAAAGTACAAGATCATAACAAGGTCCATTGTGAGCTCAACAGTCCAACTTATACTAGGAAATTACATAATAGTCTTATAACAATGGGGTAGAAACAGGACTCTCTATGCCTGGCAGACCATTCCAGACACCCACTCTCGGCGTAACAAGATTTCCCCACACATCTCCTTTAAACTTTCCCCTTCTCACCTTAAGTACATGTGGAACATGTCTTCCTGCTTAATGGAAGAGGAGGGATGAGAGAATGTCTAGGGTGGGTTGGGACTTCAATGATGCTGGCAGTTTCAGCGAAGCAGCGAGAAGTGTGGACATAGCGGACTTTGTAAGTGCACCAGCTCTCAGCCCACACTTACCCAGATTTAACTCCAGCTGCCTTTTCTCTGTCTATATCTGTAATCAGACAGAGCCTAGACATAGGAGCGGAACTAGGCCATTCGGCCCAGTGACTCTGCTCCAATTGAGCTACATTCCGTTTTATCTTTTAACAGCCTTCTTCACTGTCCACAACTCCACAACCGTTATGAGAATAAAACTTAGTAGGGTTCTAATTGTGCAGATTTAGTAGAATCCGAGCTAATTTGTCAGGCTTGAGTCAGGGTTGGTAAATGCCGTTTCCGTAATTTCCACCTGGCAAGTTGGGATACAAATGACCCTGCTAACTGCTCTATATTCTACAATCGCTGCTTCTGCACATTTGCAGTGTGAAGTAACCCAGACTTGTCAACATCAAAAAAACATTAAAAGTGAGTTTTATAATTAGGCAGAGCAAGACAAGATATTAACTTAATTTAAGCATGATGAGATGAAGTTATTTTGGAAAGACAAGTTAAAAATAGATTAGCGCTTTTAAATCAAATTAAATATGCATACTTCAAATTTATGGAAGAACAAAATGAAAGAATTCCCATTTATAAACTTCCTATGATAACCTTAGAACAACCCAAAATGCTTTAAAAAGAAGTAACTATTTAATGTAAGACATGAGCAGTCAATGTGTGAAATAATGATCTGAAAACTCTCAATGGGGTAAATTAGATAAGAGCAATAAATCCATTTCTCCACTCATTCAGTGTTCAGTCCCAGTCTCGCTCCCTCCCTCTCTCTCCCTCCCCCTCCCTCTCTCTCCCTCTCCCTCCCTCTCTCTCCCTCGCCCTCCCTCTCGCCCTCCCTCTCTATCCCTCTCCCTCCCTCTCTCTCCCTCTCCCTTTTTCTCTCTCCCTCCCTCTCTCTCCCTCCCTCTCTATCCCTCTCCCTCCCTCTCTCTCCCTCTCCCTCCCTCTATCCCTCTCTCTCCCTCGCCCTCCCTCTATCCCTCTCCCTCCCTCTCTCTCCCTCGCCCTCCCTCTCTCTCCCTCGCCCTCCCTCTCGCCCTCCCTCTCTATCCCTCTCCCTCCCTCTCTCTCCCTCTCCCTTTTTCTCTCTCCCTCCCTCTCTCTCCCTCCCTCTCTATCCCTCTCCCTCCCTCTCTCTCCCTCTCCCTCCCTCTATCCCTCTCCCTCCCTCTCTCTCCCTCGCCCTCCCTCTATCCCTCTCCCTCCCTCTCTCTCCCTCTCCCTCCCTCTCTCTCCCTCGCCCTCCCTCTCTATCCCTCTCCCTTCCTCTCTCTCCCTCTCCCTCCCTCTCTCTCCCTCGCCCTCCCTCTCTATCCCTCTCCCTCCTCTCTCTCTGATTTCCCTCCGATCTCTGCCTTATATTTAAAGCAGAGTTTGATGGGTTCCTGAGCAATCAGGGCATCAAAGGTTACAGGGAGAAAGCAGGGGAAGGGGGTTGAGAGGGAAAATAAATCAGCCAAAATGGAATGGTGGAGTGGACTTGATGGGCCAAATGGCCTAATTCTGCTCCCATCTTATGATTTTATGGTCTCAAGAATATCTCGACCCTTCCAATTGCTTTGCTTGTGCATGGTCTATACACAACTGGCACATTCAGTTGCCAAGACTCTACTTCCTCCACAAATCTCTGCATTTCTTACCTCACACCTCCTTTCATAAGGCTCGTAACAGATAACATTATACCTAAGTGTTCGATCATCTACACAAGATATTCTGCAGATGCTGTTCTGTACTGCTTTATGCTGGAAATCTCATGAAACACACACAAAATCCTTGAGGAACTCAGCATTTCTGGCAGCATCTATGGAGGGAATTTCAGTTGACAATTCAGGCTGAGGCCCTTCATCGGGACTGACAGACAGACAGACAGACATACTTTATTGATCCCATGGGAAATTGGGTTTCGTTACAGTCGCACCAACCAAGAATAGTGTAGAAATATAGCAATATAAAACCATAAATAATTGAATAATAATAAGTAAATTATTCGAAGTGGAAATAAGTCCAGGACTAGCCTATTGGCTCAGAGTTTCTGACACTCCAAGGGAGGAGTTGTAAAGTTTGATGGCCACAGGCAGGAATGACTTCCTATGATGCTCAGTGTTGCATCTCGGTGGAATGAGTCTCTGGCTGAACGTACTCCGGTGCCTAACCAGTACATTATGGAGTGGATGGGAGACATTGTCCAAGATGGCATGCAACTCGGTGGTGGGGAAAATGCTAGAGTCGGTTATCAAAGATGTGATAACAGCACATTTGGAAAGAGGTGAAATCATCGGACAAAGTCAGCATGGATTTGTGAAAGGAAAATCATGTCTGACGAATCTTATAGAATTTTTTGAAGATGTAACTAGTAAAGTGGATAGGGGAGAGCCAGTGGATGTGGTATATTTAGATTTTCAAAAGGCTTTTGACAAGGTCCCACACAGAAGATTAGTGTGCAAACTTAAAGCACACGGTAGTGGGGGTATGGTATTGATGTGGATAGAGAATTGGTTGGCAGACAGGAAGCAAAGAGTGGGAGTAAACGGGACCTTTTCAGAATGGCAGGCAGTGACTAGTGGGGTACTGCAAGGCTCAGTGCTGGGACCCCAGTTGTTTACAATATATATTAATGATTTAGACGAGGGAATTAAATGCAGCATCTCCAAGTTTGCAGATGACACAAAGCTGGGCGGCGGTGTTAGCTGTGAGGAGGATGCTAAGAGGATGCAGGGTGACTTGGATAGGTTAGGTGAGTGGGCAAATTCATGGCAGATGCAATTTAATGTGTATAAATGTGAGGTTATCCACTTTGGTTGCAAGAACAGGAAAACATTATTATCTGAACGGTGGCCGATTAGGAAAAGAGGAGATGGAACGAGACCTGGGTGTCATTGTACACCAGTCATTGAAGGTGGGCATGCAGGTACAGCAGGTGGTGAAAAAGGCAAATGGTACGTTGGCATTCATAGCAAAAGGATTTGAGTACAGGAGCAGAGAGGTTCTACTGCAGTTGTACAAGGCCTTGGTGAGACAGCACCTAGAATACTGTGTGCAGTTTTGGTCCCCTAATCTGAGGAAAGACATTCTTGCCATAGAGGGAGTACAGAAAAGGTTCACCAGATTGATTCCTGGGATGGCAGGACTTTCATATGAAGAAAGACTGGATCGACTAGTCTTATAATCACTGGAATTTAGAAGATGATCTTATTGAAACGTATAAAATTCTAAAGGGATTGGACAGGCTAGATGCAGGAAGATTGTTTCCGATGTTGGGGAAGTCCAGAACGAGGGGTCACAGTTTAAGGATAAAGGGGAAGCCTTTTAGGACTGAGATGAGGAGAAACTTCTTCACACAGAGAGTGGTGAATCTGTGGAATTCTCTGCCACAGGAAACAGTTGAGGCCGGTTCATTGGCTATATTTAAGAGGAAGTTAGATATGGCCTTTGTGGCTAAAGGGATCAGGGAGTATGGAGAGAAAGCAGGTACAGGGTTCTGAGTTGGATGATCAGCCATGATCATACTGAATGGCGGTGCAGGCTCAAAGGGCCGAATGGCCTACTCCTGCACCTATTTTCTATGTTTCTATGTTTCTATCCTCTTTTCAGACACCACTGTCAGAGAGTTCAGTTCCACCCCCACAACATCACTGGCCTTACGAATGAGTTTGTTGATTCTGTTGGTGTCTGCTACCCTCAGCCTGCTGTCCCAGCACACAACAGCAAACATGATAGCACTGGCCACCACAGACTCGTAGAACATCCTCAGCATTGTCCGGCAAATGTTAAAGGACCTCAATCTCCACAGGAAGTAGCGATGGCTCTGACCCTTCTTGTAGACAGCCTCAGTGTTCTTTGACCAGTCCAGTTTATTGTCAATTTGTATCCCCAGGTATTTGTAATCCTCCATCATGTCCACACTGACCCTTTGGATGGAAACAGGGGTCACCGGTGCCTTAGCCCTCCTCAGGTCCACCACCAGCTCCTTAGTCTTTTTCACATTAAGCTGCAGATGATTCTGCTCGCACCATGTGACAAAGTTTCCCACCGTCACCCTGTACTCAGCCTCATCTCCCTTGCTGATGCATCCAACTATGGCAGAGTCATCAGAAAACTTCTGAAGACTGGAAAGGAAAGGGGCAGAAGCTAGAGTAAGGTGGTGGAAAACAAGCTGGTAGGTAATAACAAGATCAGGTAAGGGGTTTGCTGGGTGGTCGGGGGAGGGGGAGATGCTGTAAGAAGCTGGGAGATGAGGTGAAGTGCCAAAGAAGAGAGAGTCTGAGAGGAGAGGACTGTAGACTATGGAAGAAAGGGGAGGAGGGGATCAGGAGGGAGGTGCTGGGTAGGTGAGGAGAAGAAAAGGGTGAGAGTGCAACCAAAATGGGGAAATTCCCCTCTCACCCCTTCATTTCTCCTCACATGCCCATCACCTCCCTTTGGTTAACCTCCATCTTTCTTTTCTTCCATGGTCCACTGTCCTCTACTAACAGATTCCCTGTTCTTCAACCCTTTACCTCTTCCACCATGCTTCTTATTTTATTGCCCCTCCTCCATCCATTCACCTTCCCACTCACCTGGTTGCACTTAATACCTGTCAGGTTGTACTCCTTCCCCTCACCTCATCTTCTTATTCTAACTTCTGTCCCCTTCTTTTCCATTCCTGATGAAAGGTCTAAGGCTGAGCTATCATGTGTTTTTTCCTTTCATGCATGCTACCTGATTTGCTGTGTTCCTTTGGCGTTTTTTGTTTGCTCACTCGCCAATCTTTTTCTGGTTCAGCGTCAAATTTAGCTTGATTACATTCCTTGTCAAGAATATTTATTTATTACGGAGTCTACATGTTTGCAATTTTTTACACATTCTCTGACAGAGATGTTAGTTGAGAGACAAAGAGATTTCTCCTATTGTTGGAAATAGTCTGTATTCCCACTCACTGCCTCCTGCCCATCAGCAATTCCTCTAGTATATTTCCTGTAACACCATAGGATTTTATCTTGTTAGGCAGCTTCATGTTTGGCACTTCATCCAACACCTTCTGAAAATCCAATAAATGACATCCACTGCCTCTTCTTTGTCCACCCTGCTTGTTACTCCCTTGAAAAACAGATTTGTCAGGCAAGTTTTCCCTTTACAGAAACCTTGACTTTGACTTATTTTATCATTAGTCTCCAAGTACCCTGAACCCTCATCCTTAATAATAGACTCCAACACTTTGCCAACCACTGAGGTTAGTCTATCTGGCCTATAATTTCCTTTCTTTGCCTTCCTCCCTTCTTAACGAATGGAGTGACATTTCCATTCCTCTGGGACCATGCCACAATCAAGTGATTCTTGAAAGATCATGACCAATGCATCTGTTATCTCTTCAGCAATCTCTCTCAGGACTCTAGAATGTACTCCACCTTAAGAATTTACAGTATGCCTAGCGCTTTTTCATTTGTAATACAATGTCACTCTCTCTTGCTCCCTGACACTTATGGGCCTATGGCGCACTGCTAGTGTCTTCCCAGTGAAGACTGATGCAAAGTACCCATTAAGTTCATCTGCCATTTCTTTGTCCCCCATTACTACCTCACCAGTGTCATTTGCCAGTGGTCCAATATCAACTCTCACCTCCCTTTTACTCTTTATATAACTGGAAAAACTTATAGCATCCTGCTTTATATTATTGGCTAGTTTGCCCTCATATTTCATCTTTTTCCTTTTTATAGCTTTTTAGTTGCCTTTTGTTGGATTTTAAAAGCTTCCTAATCATCCAACTTCCCACTCATTTTTGTTACCTTATATGCCCTTTCCTTGGCTTTTATGCAGTCATTAACTTCCCTTGTCAGCCACAGTTGCCTACGCATGCCATTTGAAAACTTTTTCTTCTGTGGGACATATCTATCCTGTTCCTTGTGAACTATTCCCAGAAACTTCAGCCATCTCTGCTCTGCTATCAACCCTGCCACTATTCTTCTCCAATCCACCTCTGTAATTCCCATTATTCCATTGCAATATTGATACATGAGACTTATGCTTCTCCCTCTCAAATCGCAGTATGAATTCAATCATATTGTGATCACTTTCTCCGAAGGGTTCCTTTACCTTAAGCACCCGAATGAGGTCTGGGTTATTACACAACACCCCCAGTCTAAGATAACGTTTCACCGAGCGGGCTCAAGCACAAGCTGCTCTAAAAAGCCATCTCGCAGACATTTAACAAATTCCCCCTCTTGCAATCCAACACCAACATGATTTTCCCAATATCCTTGCATATTGACGTCCCTATTACAATTGTGTCATTACCCTTTTTACATGCCTTTTCCAGCTCCCTTTGCAATCTCAACCCCACATATTGGCTTCTATTTGGGGGCCTATATATGAATCCCATAATGATTTTTTTACCCCTAAAATTTCTTAACTCCACCCACAAAGATTCAACATTCTCTGACCCTATGTCATCTCTTTCTAAAGATGTAATTCCATCTCTTACCAACAGAGCCACACCTCTGCCTATGCCTCCCTGCCTGTTGTTTTGATACAATGTATATCTTTTGATGTTAAGCTTCCAACTCTGGTCTTCTTTCAGCCATGACTCAGTGACGCCACAGAATCATACCAACCAATCTCTAAATGCTTTGGCTCTTAGATGGGTCACCCATGCCAAATAAGTCAAAGGCTAGAGGCCAGACTAAGAGTGGTCCACCGGTCCTCCAGGTTCAACGGTTCAGCTCAGGGCTAACAACCATGACTGGTCAAAGAAAAAGGAAACTGTAATGAAGAATCCCTCCACATCCTAGTGTGACAGTATTCCTGAGCCTCCATCCAAGACTTGTATGACTGACAGTAGTGAAACTGAGAGGAAGCTACTGGCAAGATGAAGGAAGTCTTAAACACTGCTGGAGATGGAGGACCCCAGGTGCTGCCCTGAACACCAGTGGCATAAATGGACGTAACTATTTGATTTACTGTCAGCTTCTTGTCAGCTTTCAACCAGTCTGGCCATTCTCCTCAGAGGCTCTCTCATTGACAAGGCATTTTTGCCCACAGAACTTCAGCTCACTGTATTTTTCTGGTGTTTTTTCATTCGATATTTGCACTAACGAGCAGGCGTACAGATGTACCTAATAAAGTGGCCATTGAGTGTATTTGGGGAGTTTGTACTTCCTCTGTTGCAAATAATCCTTGCACGATTCTTACACTTCAACATTCCTTGCTGCAGGGAAATTGTTCAGTTGGTTGATACTTATTGCCTAATATTAGTAGTAAATTGTAAATCAGTATACTGAATTGTAAATCAGTATAGTTTGAGCTGCAAATGTCATGGGACATGCTATTCAAAACAAAATGTTGGCACCTACACCAAAGGAAAAGTTTTTTTTTAAATCACTTATAACAAGGATTAATTTAAATCCAGTTCCTGAAAGGATATTGTAGTTTTTTAAAAGAATATCTGTATATTTTATCTAGGAGGGGAGAGATTAGTTGCAGGCTCTGGGAACGAGAGCAGGGGCAGAATTAATCAAATAGACCTTCCGTGCCTGATTTATCCAGTTACTCTTCTGAAAGCCACAATTAAACAACCCTCCTCTATACATTCAGGTAGTGGACTGAATACTTCCCTTTTGTTTGTGTGCTGTTATACATGCGTGAATCTGCGTATCTGCAGAAATCTGTCTGTGCATGATCACTCTAGTTATAATCATGCTGAGCTGGACCTCAACCTGACCTCTGTAGCCAGGTAAAGCAAACAAGTTCCTCATACTCTGTTCTTACCAAGTCAAGCATTCCCTTTGCTGTTGTATTTGAAAGACATGGGTGTTTGCCCACACAAATCCCACTGATCTGCCAACCTGCATCAGGATTTTGATGCAAGATATTGACAATTCTTCTCTCTCCACATCTACAAGTGAATGAGTTACTTGAGACTTAAGAAAACAGTCCACAGGTTAGGTAGCATCAAGGAACGAAAAATCAAGGATTAATAGCTCAGTTCTTTCTTTTCAAATCTTTTTATTATTATTATTATTCAAAAATAACACAAGTACATCGAAGTAACAACACTTACAATACCTCAAAAAAAAAGAAATTATCTTAAAGATTGAAATTTTTGTGAATAAAAAAAAACACCACTAAGCAAGAAAAGTGAGAAAAAAAGAAACCCATTGGGGGTACAACCCCGGAGCCATGCGTCATACAGAAAGCTTCTAAAAATAAACATCAAACTGCCAACAAGAAAGAAAGATATATCAAAAAAAATTAGATCGTGGAGGAAATCTATCAGTTAACTGAAATGATAACAACGAGCAAATGAGCCCCATCTCTTCTCAAAATCAAACAAAGGTTCAAAGGTTCGACTTCTAACTTTCTCCAAACTGAGACACAGCATCACTTGAGAGAACCATTGTGACAAAGTAGGAGTTGATATATCCTTGCATTTCAACAAGATGGCCCTCCTAGTTATCAGTGTAACAAATACAATAACATGTTGGTCAGACACAGAAACACCATGGATATTTTGAGGATTTATTCCAAAAAGCACAGTCAATTTATTAGGTTGTAAGTTGATTCTGAGTGCTTTAGAAATTGTAGAAAAGACTGACTTCCAAAACTGTTTTAATATAGAACATGACCAGAACATATGTGTCAGTGTAGCTATCTCAGTTTTACATCTATCACAATACTTGTCAACATTGGGAAATATTTTAGAAACCTTATGAAACAATATGAACCCTTCGATGAAAGGTTCTATTGGAAGAATTTATAATTTATTATTATACTGGGATAAGCATCCTTTACTTAAGATTAAACAGAATTGGGAGAAGGAACTCAATTTGACTTTTATATGAGAGGATTGGACGCGGATGCTGAAGCTGGTTAACTCTTCTTCGATCTGTGCTAGTTATTCACCGATTCAATTTAAAATCGTACATCGTTACCACTTGACGAAGGAGAGACTTTCTAATAACTCAGTTCTGACAATAGCTTGTAATACTGAAGTGTTCAAAGTAAAATAGAACCAAACCTTTTTCATCCTAATCTCATGCCTGATCCAAGAGGCAGGCTCTCAGATCGCTGTTCACGTAGCCCTGTGAATAACCTGAGATTCTAACTTAAATTTACCAAGATCTGATTAATTCCACTGCAAGAGACAATAATAGGATCACTCCTACCAAAAACCCACCACATGCAACACTCTGATAGGTCCTTTCTAGCTAAATGTTAACAAGTTTTATTTCATTAATTCATTAATAACTTTACTTCATTAATCGATTTGCTTGAGTACTCATCCATCTTGAGGCCTCCATTGGTCAGGGCTGACTATAGATGTTGCTTCCTAGATGTCTAGAAATGTAAGCTAGGGCAGTACAATATGGAGAGCAAGCTGTTGCCCATATGGCAAGCTCTCCCTCTCCACATATCTGATGAACCCAAAGGAACGTCAGAGACCGATATAGTTTGGCAGCAGCAGTGTTGCAGAAGCTGCCAGTTAGTGCTGAGCTCAACATAAGACTGCTTAGGGATTTCAGCTCCAGATTTTACCCTTGGGTAAAGCCTTCCCCATGAGTAGTTATAGCCACAAGGCAGTGGAGGTTTGAAATCACAGTTTTCTTTCACCTAGATGAGCTGCCAACCATGAGCCCCATACACCGGAAGGAAAGTGTTAGCATTCATTTCAAGAGGACTAAAGCATAAGAGAGGAGATGTAATGATGAGGCTTTATAAGGCATTGGTCAGACTGCACTTGGAATATTGTGAGCAGTTTTGGGCCCCTTCCCGAAGAAAGGATGTGTTGGCATTGAAGAAGGTCCGGAAGAGTTTCACAAGAATGATCCCAGTTATGAAAGGGTTAGGGTATGAGGATTGTTGTTGGCTCTGGGCTTGTACTCACTAAAGTTTAGAAGAAAAAGGGGGGATTTCATTGAAACCAGTCAAATATTGAAAAGCCTAGGTCAAGTGGATGTGCATAATAGGCTTCCCATAGTGGGGAAATCTAGGACCAGACGGCATCACCTCAGAATACAAGAACATCCCTACAGAACAGAGCTGAGGAGAATTTTTTTTTTACTCAAAGGGTGGTGCAAGTGTGGAATTCATTGCCACAGGTAGACCAAGTCACTGGGTATGTTTAAGGTGGAAGTTAATATGTTCTTAATTAGTAAGGGCATCAAAGGTTATGGGAAGAAGGCAGAATGTTGGGGTTGTGAGGAATAATAATTCAGCCTTGATGGAATGGTGCGGCAGACTTGATGGGATGAATGGCTCCTATGTCTTAAGGTCTTATTGTCTATCCACAGCAAAGCCAAGTAGCAGGATTATCAGGGTAGTGGTACAACACAAGCATAATGAATTGATCGCTCCCCTTCTTTCACTTTCCATCTTCAAACATTAATGAGCTTTTAGTTCCAGGAAGGTGATAATTGGAAGCATGGAAGGAGGGATGAAGGAGAAGATGGCAGAGACTTCCCTGATAACTACACCTGCATCCAGCTTCAGCTTCTAACAGACCATGTTAAGAAGTTGGAGCTGGAACAGGATGAACTCTGGATCAGTCGGGAGACTGAGGGGATGATAGATTGGGGGTATAGGGAGGTAGTTACACCCGAAGTGCAGGACACAGGTAATTGGGTAACCTTCAGGATGGAGAAAGGGGATAGGTAGCTAGTACAGAGTATCCCTGTGGCTGTAACACTTCAACAATAGGTATACCACTTTGGATACTGATGGTGGGGATGACTTTGTAGAGGAACCCACGGTGGTAAGATCTCTGGCACTAAATCTGTCCCTGTAGCTCAGAAGGGAAAGGGGGAGAAGAAGTGAGCTGTAGTGATAAGGGATTCATTTGTTAGAGGAATAGAAAGGATGTTCTGGGATGAGAATGAGATTCCAGGATGGTATGTTGCCTCCAAGGTGCCATGGTCAGGGACATTTCAGATGAAGTCCACGACGTAGAGGGTGAGGAGTCAGAGGTCCATGTCAGTCCTAATGACATAGGTAGGAGGGGTGATGAGGTCCTACAAAATGAGTTGAAGACCCCCTTTTAGACTCTATATTACATATGAAGATACTGCTTACTGAAACAAACACCAGTGATAGAGAAGCCACCGCCATATCTATCAATCATCGGAGACAATCAACTCTGACCAATGCCATTGGATGCTCCTATAATATAACAAAAGTCATGCAACACAATGCATCTGTTCTTAAAAATACAAGAATAGGTACTTTGGATCTGTCTTCACTAGGGAAGACACAAACAATCTCCCAGATGTAATAGTGGCCAAAGGAACTAGGGTAAAGGATGAACTGAAGGAAATTTATATTAGGCAAGAAATGGTGTTGGATAGACTGTTGAGTCTGAAGGCTGATAAGTCCCTGGGACCTGATGGTCTGCATCCCAGGGTACTTAAAGAGGTGGCTCTAGAAATCGTGGACACATTGGTAATCATTTTCTAATGTTCTATAGATTCAGGAACAGTTCCTGCTGATTGGAGGGTGGCTAATGTTGTCCCACTTTTCAAGAAAGGAGGGAGAGAGAAAACAGGAAATTATAGACCGGTTAGCCTGACGTCAGTGGTGGGAAAGATGCTGGAGTCAATTATAAAAGAGGAAATTACGACACATTTGGATAGCAATAGAAGGATCAGTCCGAGTCAGCATGGATTTATGAAGGGAAAATCATGCTTGACTAATCTTCTGGAGTTTTTTGAGGATGTAATTATGAAAATGGACAAGGGAGAGCCAGTGGATGTAGTGTACCTGGACTTCCAGAAAACTTTTGATAAAGTCCCACATAGGAGATTAGTGGGTAAAATTAGGGCACATGGTATTGGGGGCAGAGTACTGACATGGATTGAAAATTGGCTGACTGACAGGAAACAAAGAGTAGCTATTAACGGGTCCCTTTCGGAATGGCAGGCTGTGACCAGTGGGGTACCGCAAGGTTCGGTGCTGGGACTGCAGCTGTTTACAATATACATTAATGATTTAGATGAAGGGATTAAAAGTAACATTAGCAAATTTGCTGATGACACAAAGCTGGGTGGCAGTGTGAAATGTCAGGAGGATGTTATGAGAATGCAGGGTGACTTGGACAGGTTGGGTGAGTGGGCAAATGTATGGCAGATGCAGTTTAATGTGGATAAATGTGAGGTTATCCACTTTGGTGGCAAGAGCAGGAAGGCAGATTACTATCTAAATGGAGTCAAGTTAGGAAAAGGGGAAGTACAACGAGATCTAGATGTTCTTGTACATCAGTCAATGAAAGCAAACATGCAGGTACAGCAGGCAGTGAAGAAAGCTAATGGCATGCTGGCCTTTATAACAAGAGGAATTGAGTATAGGAGTAAAGAGGTCCTTCTGCAGCTGTACAGGGCCCTGCTGAGACCCCACCTGGAGTATTGTGTGCAGTTTTGGTCTCCAAATTTGAGGAAGGACATTCTTGCTATTGAGGGACTGCAGCATAGGTTCACAAGGTTAATTCCCGGAATGGCGGGACTGTCATATGTTGAAAGATTGGAGCGACTGGGCTTGTATACACTGGAATTTAGAAGGATGAGAGGGGATCTGATTGAAACATATAAGATTATTAAGGGATTGGACACGCTGGAGGCAGGAAGCATGTTCCCACTGATGGGTGAGTCCAGAACTAGAGGCCACAGTTTAAGAATAAGGGGTAGGCCATTTAGAACAGAGATGCGGAAAAACTTTTTCACCCAGAGAGTGGTGGATATGTGGAATGCTCTGCCCCAGAAGGCAGTGGAGGCCAAGTCTCTGGATGCATTCAAGAGAGAGTTAGATAGAGCTCTTATAGATAGCGGGGTCAAGGGATATGGGGAGAGGGTAGGAACGGGGTACTGATTGTGTATGATCAGCCATGATCACAGTGAATGGCAGTGCTGGCTAGAAGGGCCGAATGGCCTACTCCTGCACCTACTGTCTATTGTCTATTGTCTATAATAATCTATGGTTTGCACAACAGTTTCTCTGTATTCCATTTTAAATGTATTAATTTACATCTTTGACATTTAATTTAATCTTCAGTGCCTTTCCTGTCAGCCACTCAAGGTTTATCACTACACTTCTATCTACAATTGGTAATTGAAGTCAAAAGAACCAGTCTTTAGACATGCAGCTGGGTCCATGTTGTCAACTTAACACTGGAGACCCAGAACTTCCACAGTTTGTGTACGAGATTAGAATTGACCAAGTATGTGACAATGGGTTATTTTAAAAATATTTTATTGAAAAACATAGTTCAAAGATCAAAGGTTCAAAGTAAATTTATTGTCAAATTATATATCTGTCACCATATCCTAGCATATGTCACCATATTCATTTACTTGCAGACATTCACAGTAGAACAAAGAAACGCAATAGAATCAATAAAAAAAACTACACACACAGACTGACAGACAACCAATGTGCGAAGGAGAACAGTTGATGCAAGCAAATAAATAAATAATGCTGACAACATGGATTGTTAAGTCATTGAAAGTGAGTCTATAGGTTATGGAAATCCGTTTGGACTTGAGGCGACTGAAATTACTGTAGAAGTCTCTCTGCTGGTTCAAGAGCCTGATGTTCCCGAACCAGGTGGTGTTGGACGTAAAGTTCCTGTATCTCCTTCCCAGTGGCAACAGCCAGAAAAGAGTGTGGCCAGGATAGCGGGGTCTTTGATGATGGATGCTGTGCTTTCTTGTGACAGTTCTCCTTGTGGATGTGCACAATGGTGGGGAGAGCTAGTAAATGTAGAAAGTATTCCATAACTGAGTTAATTTTAACAATGTACTAGAGAAACTCAATGGGTCAAGCAATATGTATTGCAGGAAAGCAGTAACAAAGTTTTCTGGTCAAAACCCTACTTCAGAACACAGCCCACTGATTTCCTCCAGCAGACTATTGGTTGGTCCAGGTACGAGTGTCTCCAGTCTCTTTTATCTCTACTTGTCTTCAATCACGTCTTTGTATTTTTGCATTGTTCTTGCTCTTGGACAGTCTCTTTTTGACTGTAAGGTATAGTTTTCATGTACAGTTTATATCCTATGTGTTACCTGCATCTACATCTCCGTGATGCTGCAAAACAGCAATTTTTTTGTACTTTACCTCATCATATTTTTTCACATGACAATCAGTTCAACTTGACTCTATTTGTTAACATTATCTTCCCCTGAACTTCTGGTCTCTTACGTTGTCATGGCTGAGGAAGTTTAGAACCCAAGTTGTGTCCCCACTTACACCCAGTTCCTCAGTTCCCTGTGTGGGCTAAGATGAGGTTTTGCTGAACACCTTCAATCTGACAATCTCAGATGACAGATATAAAGAGTGTATTGGCCGCATTCCAGTTCAGGAACTGAAATTTGTATTAGTGTTTGTATAGCACAGCTCCCTCAGATATGTGGTGTTTAGTTCGGTGTGGCAGGCTGTAGACATCTTAATCTAATCACTTATTGTGAGGTCACTTAGTCATTGCCTACTGCTTGCACTGATTGATGGCTCTAATCCTGGTGTCGCTCAGCCCCCTTTACACATCCATGCTTCTGTTCAAATTCACTACTGACACTGGCTGAGAGGAAGAGGGTCAGTGAAGAGCTGAAATGGTGGACAGGCAGAGGGGACTGAAGGAAGGTTTGGGGGAGGTTAGGGAAAGAGGACAATGAGGAATTAGGGAAAGGGAGGCTGAGAGGAAAGGGAGGATTAGGGTGGTCAGGAGAGAGGACATGAAAGGGAATGGGTACAAATTGGCATCTGAATGAGAGGGCATCATATAAAAATGTAAAATTATGGAAGGGATAGAGATAGAGGCAGGAAAGTCTTTTCTACTGGTAGGTGAGACTCAAATGAAGGGACAGAGCCTCAGAGCCTCGGGGGGGGGGGGTGGAAGTCAAGTACAGAGATGAGGAGAAACTTGCTTTTCCCAGAGAGCAGTTAAGCTGTGGAATTCTCTGCTCAGGAAAGCAGCAGAGACTCTCTCATTAAATATACTTCAGATACAGTTAGATAGATTTCTGCACAGCAGGGGAATTAAGGGTGATGGGTAAAGGCAGGTGGGTGAAGCTGAGATCGGGCAAGATCTTATTGAAAGGTGGAGTAAACGCAACGGGCCAGATGGCCAAATCCCACTCTTACTTCTTATATGTTTTTTATGTTTTCTGTCCATATAATAAGTATGTAAGAGAAAGTGAGAAAGTGTGTGTGTGTGTGTGTGTGTGTGAGAGAGAGAGAGAGAGAGAGAGAGAGATCTTCCACCTCCTTGTTCATGACACCAAGACCTCACAATGGCCAGACCACATGAAAAGAAATCTTCCAAGTTCAGGAAGTGCAATGTTTGTAAGGTTCATTCAGAGTGTGACATGATTAGTTATATTTTTACTGTCTCGTAAGATGCTGAATATCTTTAGGTTTTGCACTTTGCCTCATGCTTCAATGAAGTATCTCCTTAAGCCCAGGAGGTTGAATTGTTAAATAATAAATACACAAAACATTCAAAAAATTAAATATTTAGTCTCTGTAATTTGGAATAGGTCGATGTCGAGAACCAACCTAGATCTTATGTTGCACTCCAAATATCTAGACTGTGCTAACTGTTGTTTGAATATTTTAATCATCAGACATAAATAAAATAGGTTATAATTAAAGCACTGGGAATGCCTAATTATATTCTGTGAGGTGAATTTACTATTTAATAAATTTTGCACATTTAGTTGTTTGTCAATCTTTGTTTGTCTGTACGTTTTCATTGATTCCGTTCCATTTCTTTGTTTTACTGCAACTTGCCTATCACCACAATAGGTCTACAGCAGATGCGATCTCAGTGGTTCTTCACACAGTCTTAGATCACCTGGACAATACAAATACACATGTCAGGATTCTGTTTATTGACTATGGCTCAGCGTTCAACACCATCATTCCTATAGTTCTGATTGAAAAGATCCAGAAACTGGACCTCTGTACCTCTCTCTGCAACTGGATCCTTGACTTCCAAAACAGAAGACCACAGTCTCCACGGATTGGAAATAACATCTCCACCTCAGTGACAATCAACATTGGCACACCTCAGGGATGGATACTCAGACCACTGATAAACTCTCTCTACATACATGACTGTGGGGGCTAGGCACAGCTCAAATGCCATCTATAAATCTGCTGATGGTACAATTACTGTTGGCTGCATTTCAGATGGTGACAAGAGGACATACAGGAGTGACATCTATCAGCTGGTTGAGTGGCATGACAGCAACCACATAGCACACAACATCAGGTAGACCAAAGAACTGATTGTAGACTTCAGAAAAGATAAGACAAGGGAACACACACCAGTCCTCATAGAGAGATCAGAAGGTGGAAAATGTGAGCAATTTCAAGTTCCTGGGTGCCAATATCCCGTGGATCTATCCTGGACCCAACATATTGATGCAGCTATAAAGAAGGCACAACAGTAGCTATATTTCAATAGGAGTTTGAGGAGACTTGGTGTGTCACCAAAGACATTTGCCTATTCCTACAGAGCATTCTAACTGGCTGTTTTACCTTCTGGTATAGTGGGAAGTGGAGGCTTCTGCACAGGATTGAAACCAGCTGCATAGAGTCGTGCATAGGCACTAGCTTCCATAGTATCCAGGACATCTTCAAAGAGCAATGCCTCAAAAAGGTGGCTTCCATCATTAAAGACCCCCATCACCCAGGTCATGGCTTGTTCTCATTGCTACCATCAGGATGGAGCAACAGAAACTTGAAGGCACGCACTCAACGATTCAGGAATAACTCTTTGCCTCTGCTGTCCGATTTCTGAATGGACATTGAACCCACGAACACTACCTCACTGCTTTTTTTATTTCTATTTTTGCACTACTTATTTAATTTAACTATTTAATTAGATACATATTTACTGTAATTCACATTTTCATTACAATGTCTTGCTTTGGAACGCTGCTGTAAAGAAAACAAATTTCACAACATATGCCGGTGATATTAAACCTGATTCTGATACTGTGAATACCTGTAAGAAAATTAATCTCAGGGTAGTATATGGCGACTTATACATACATACTTTAATAACAAATCGACTTTAAAATTTGGAAAAAGGAAAGTGAGAATCAAGCCTATTCCTCTGCGTGATAATGCATGAACTGTATCGTTCTTCTCCTTTAGCTCCATTTCCCTTAATAGATCCGGCCAAATTTATTTAATCTTCAACTGTCTGTGTCCTCAGTGTGAAATTTTTCTGTGAAGGCATCAGTAATCCCTCAGAAAATACTGGTGCAATTCAGTTAGTGCTAGTATGCAATATGAACTACAGACACCTGGGATTTTACCACACACAATTCTGACAATTTGAAACCAATCCCACTGCTCGGCTCTCTTCCATCACCAAAGATCGTTTGCTGCATTGCATGCTTATCCACTGTGTCTATAAAATATGCAATAGAATTTCAAGTGGAAATTCACCGACATTTGATCCAACCAAACTTCAGGACAAAAGTTCAATGCACTCAGTGGCCACTTTATTAGGTACATTTGTATATTTGCTTATTAATACAAATATCTAAACAGTTAATCATGTGGCAGCAACTTGATTAATAAAAGCATGCAGGCATAGTCAAGAGGTTCAGTTGTTGTTCAGACTAAACATCCAAATGGGGAAGAAATGTAATCTAAATGACTTTGACCATGGAGCGATTGTTGGTGCCAGTCCGGATGGTTTGAGTATCTCAGAAACTGCTGATCTCTTGGGATTTTTACAAGCAACAGTCTCTAAAGTTTACAGCGAATAGTGTGTGAAACAAAACACATCCAATGAGAGGCAGTTCTGTGGGCAAAAAATGCCTTGTTAATGAGAGAGATCAGAGGAGAATGGCCAGATTGGTTCAAGCTGACAGGAAGGTGGCAATAGCTAAAATAACCTTGTGTTACTACAGTGGTGTGCAGAAGAGCATCTCTGAATGCGCTACACGTTGAACCTTGAAGAAGATGGGCTGCACCAGCAGAACACCACAGACATGCGCTCAGTGGCCTCTCTTTAGGTACAGGAGATACCTAATAAAGAGGCCACTGAGGGTAAGTCTAGTGAAATTCGTTAGGAAAGAATCTTCTTTGTCACATCTTCCTTGAGAAAGAAACTCAAGTTCCCTTATCCTTCTCTGGCAAGAACTGTGATCAAAGCTCTCTGTTAAAAATCTTTATGACTGCTTCCAACAGGGGGATGAAGAGGAATTTAAATTCGACCCTAATCAGGCAGTGTTATACATGCCATTAAGCCCTCGACTTCAATGTGTTTAATTATGTTTCAGGGAATCCTACCAGACCACCTCAGTACATGCCCTTAATGTTAAGTTAATGGTCCCTTCTATTATTAAATCTCCAACCACAGGAAATTTTGCTTCTTTTCAGACTAAAATCTATCCTTTGCAGGATTATTACATCACTGGAGACAACGGAGCCACAGCTACTGGCTGGATTCTAATTAGGATTTGCTTCCAATTGTGTTGAACACTGAAGGTTATGTTTTAAACCATGAACATTACCCTTTACTTCTCCTGCATTGTTAAGCGACTCAGCACTGGAAATATTGAATAAAATCAATGTGCAGATGCCATTAATTTACACAATGTTGTCGATCTTGAATGTTGTGAGGGATACCACACATAGCCCCTGGATAGGAGAAGGCTGCACGTGTCAGTGAGGCTCCGAATCTGTATTCTGGCTCTATACTTTGTGGTTTGTAGTGTTAAAGCCACCATCCAGTGGGTTCTTTCACATCACAAGCCAAAGTTAAGATATCATGACAGTCAGCTGCAGAGCAAATTGCTGCAGAATTATAGACTGGAAGATACAAATCAAATATGCATATGCAATAATATCTAATTTCTCATGGCAATTGCAGGCTCAGCATAATGTTTAAACCTCCTTTGATTAATTAGCCATTTTACAAAATGCTTCCAACATGCAAGCAGTAGTCTTTTCTTTTTCCTATCTCAAATTCACCTTATTTCCTGAAATATTCTTTTCTATTTTCTTAAAAGTTATACAGCATGGAAAGAGGCCCTTTAACACAACCACAACCTACCATGGGCAGCAGGGTAGCATAGCAGTTAGTGTAAAGCTATTGAGGTGCCAGTAACCCAGGAAAGGGGACGCTTACCACCCCCCCCCCCCCCCCAACCTCACCTTCTTGCTTTGACTTCTCATCTTTCTCTTTTCCCATTGCTGGCGTAGGGTCTCGGCCCAAAGCGTCAACTGTTTACTCTTTTCCATAGAAGCTGCCTGGCCTGCTGAGTTCCTCTAGCACGTTGTGTGTGTTGCTTGGTTTTCCAACACCTGCAGACATTCCTGTGTTTGTAACCCAGGTTCAATTCCTGCCACTACCTGTAAGGAGTTTCTACAATCTCCCCATAACTACGTGGGTTTCCTCTGGAAGCTCTGAATTGCTCCTACATTCCAAAGGCAAATGGGTTAGTAGGTTAGTTGCTCATATGGGTGTTAATTGGTCAATCGGGTGATAGGGACTCACTGGGCCGGAAAGGCCTGTTAACTTGCTGCATTTCTAGAACTCTAAAACAAGCTCATTCATGCCAACCAAACTGCTTTGGAAAGTTAATCCCAGTTACCTGCATTTGGCCCTGAAACTCTTCTATCCTAGTAGCTGTCTAAATATTGCTTAAACAATACAATTGTACCACTTCTTCCTGCAGTCTATTCCATATACCCATCATTCTCTGTGAGATCCTCTATAGCTCATTCCCCACTCTCTTTCAGGACTTTTCCCAGTGATCCTTGGCTACTGCTTGTGATGCACCATCAATAACTCACGCTGAGATGTAGGAAACGAGATATCGGCTTTTATTGACTGGAAGAATAAACAACACTACATCCTGGGGAAATGAGGAAGAGCAGCAGCCCACAGTCGCCTTTATACAGGGGTCTGTGGGAGGAGCCACAGGAGCAGTCAGACAGGTATATCTAGTTCACCACAGCTTGGAACCAGATTTGTGTGGATCATCAATCATCTTTGCTTCTCCCGAGAAGCAATCTTAATCTAAGTAAAATGCAGAAGGTTGAGAGCTTTAAATGGAAGGAAGAGCAGCAAGTGAACAAAATGAAGTTCTTTCCAACATATCAAGTGAAGTCATTTAACTATATACACGTATATCACGTATATAACCATATAATGAATATAGAAGCAAGGCAACGTTTTTCTGAACAAGGGTGTAAAACACAGTAGTGCACATAAAACACATAACATATGATATCTTATGAAGGTACAGATGAAATCTACAGATGAATCACAAAAAAGTAACAAATTTAAGTGCACTAATTTTAAATATTGGAAGGTACAGAACAGATTGACCACTGCCAGAAGTTCAGAGGCCTGATGGCCTGGAGAAAGAAACTGCCTCTCATCCAGACCGTTCTTGTTTTTATACATCGTAGTCTCCTGCCTGATGGTAGAAAGTCATAGAGGATGCGGGATGGATGGGTGGGATCCTTAATAATAAAAAGAGACCATAAGGGTGTGAGAAATATTTAAGGAAAATTTAAGTGAAGGAATTGAATCAACAGATGCACCAACAATGCACAAAGATAAAGACTTGTTGTGTTTGTCACATGTACATCGAAGCATCACACCACATGGTGAAATATGTCAAATCAAATCAGTGAGGATTGTGCTGAGCACCAACATCATATGCCCACAACTGACTAACCCTATCTGGATGTCTTTGGAACACGGGGGGAAACTAGATGAATCCCATGCAGTTGCAGAGAGAATGTACAAACTCCTTACAGACAGCCACAGGAATTGAACCCAGATTGATGATCGCTGGCATTGTAAAGCAATGTGCTAATCGCTACACTACCATGCCACCCCTAGGCTGAGTACTTAGACGTTGTCACCACAGTGAGTAGCCTCATCAACTTCTGACAGGTATCTAGTCACGTTCCTTGTTTTCTTCAATCTGTGCGGTCAGAAATTTGCATCTCTATTAAATATTCGTGCTTCACAGGAGATGGTGGTGATGGATTTGGAGGTCAAATTCCGGAGCATAGTGTTTCAAAAGAGGTAGGAATTCAGAATGAAAGGAATGTCTTCCCAATCTCTAATTCTTTTTGGTTCAAATAATAAATTCTACCAGAGTTCATTAAGGACTAGAATATAAAAGCAAGGATGTAATGTTGAGACTTTATAAAGCACTGGTGAGGCCTCACTTGGAGTACTGTGAGCAGTTTTGGGCCCCTTATCTAAGAAAGAATGTGCTGACATTGTAGAAGGTTCAAAGAAGGCTCACAAAAATTATTCTGGAGTTGAAAGGCTCGTCATATGAAGAATGCTTCATGGCTCTGGGCCTGTACTCTCTGGAAATCAGGAAAATGAGGGGTGACCTCATTGAAGCCAATTGAATGGTGAAAGGCCTCGATAGGATAAATGTGGAGAGGATATTTCCTTAATATGGGAGTCGAAGACCAGAGGATGCAACCTCAGAATAGAGGGGCATCCTTTTAGAACAGAGATGAGGAGGAATTTCCAGAGAGTGGTGAATCTGTGGAATTCATTGTCAAGTCATTGGGTATATTTAAGGCAGAGGTTGATAGATTCTTGATTTGTCAGGACATGAATGGATAGGGGGAGAAGGCAGAAAACCAGCTTCCATCCCCACCACCCAGGATATGTCCTCTTTTCATTGTTACTAACAGCACTTTATAAAGAGATTGCTAAGTGTGTATGTGAGTGCCAGAATCTCCGGGAGCTGATATGAATGTGGAAAGAATAGGTTATTGGGAGAAAATAGTGGGAAAATTAGATTGCTCTGTGGGCGACATTGTCTTGAGGATGAAACGGCATATGGAACTGTGAAAACATATGAATATAAACTGGTTAGACCAGTAAGGGAGCAATTTTCTACTGGCAATTTATCAGCCCTAGTCATAATGGCCTATATTCTTGCAATGGAGCACTGTTCAGAAAGCTCCTTAGGCCCAGTTGTATTATTAATACATGAGGAACCATCCATAATATTCAAATAACCCTCTCCCAGGGATCTGGAATGAGATCAAGATGAGGTTCTACAACATCTGGTGGTAATTTCTGGCATTCCATGTTTTAATTTTACAGAAACCTGTTTATCATAAGCTCAGTGAAAGCAGAATGGATAAAAGCAAACTCCAGCACTGTTGTTGATCACCCCTCCCCCCAGCCAATATGCTGAGGAAACACAGGAGGCTTGGGCCCCCAAATTTAGGGTCTCTTAATGAGGAAAATAATAAGCTGAAAGTTGTGCTGGGGCCTAACATTTGCAATGAATAAAATTAAATTTTATTCTGGTCACAACACAACTACTAAAATTAATCTATACCTTCATTTTGCCAATGCTTGCAACTTTAAGGGAGAAATGGAATTTCATTTCTTGACAACAAAAATGATTGATGCTGTAAGAGAAAAATGCATAGTATCATTTAATTTTATAATAATGAAAGCCATTTTTACAATCCGTATACATTACAGATATCTCTTCATACCAAGCTAGCACACTGTCAACTGATACAATTTTCCCTTCTTTTACTATTTAAATTCAGTCAATGATGTCTCATGGTTATAATCACGTCATTTGTACAAGTCAGCAGGATCATGACTCAATATCATCGTAGAGACTTCAGTGAGAAAAAGAATGCATATAGTGACCAATCTAGACACGTGGGTTGGAGGTAAAGTCAATCAAGTGACTGAAATTTACTTCATGCTAACCTCATATATATACTGCAGCTATCTTGCTGCAGTTCCTGTCTTCCCCATTCTGACTAAATTCACTTTGTTGATGTACCATCAGCAGTTACTGTATGATTCACTTGCTCCAGTCCACCTTGAGATCATCAATTAATTGTTGTCAATGGCTGCACTGGAAATAATTCTCCCATGCAATATCGTGGGAGGGTGTGTAGTTTGGGTTACCATCTTTCGCATGAAACACTAAGGCCCATTGTTCTCTCACAAATGGAGGCCAAGAAGACCTGGTACTATTTTATAGAAGAGCATGGTGATCGTCCTGACCAGTGTCATAGCACAGGAACAGACCCTTCAACTCACCTCGTACCTGCCGACCTGATCTTTTTGCCAAATCCCATCTCCTTACAACCAGCCCATAACCCTCAAAACCCCTCCCATCCATGTACCTATCCAAACTTCTCTCAAATGTTACAATTAAACCTGCTTCTTCCTAGTTCCATATTTATACTATTCACTGAGTGAAGAAGTTCACCCTCATATTGCCCTTAAACATTTTAATTTTCACCCTTACCAATGATTTAATTCTAGTCTAACCCAACTTGAGGGGAAAAGGCCTGCATGCATTCGCCTTATCTCTACCTGTTATAATGTTGTATACCTCTATAAGAGGTATATACCTCCCTTCATTCTTCTGTGCTCCAGAGAACAAAGCCCTAACCTGTTCAATTCTTCCCCATAACCCAGATCTTTGAGTTCTGGCAACATCCTTCCAAATCTTCTCTGTACTCTTTCAAACATGTTGATATTTTTCCTGTAGGTAGACGACCAGAACAGAACACAATAATCCAAATTCTGCATACCTTCAATGTAACATCCCAGTGCCTTGATTTATAAAGGACGATGTGCCAACAGCTCTTTGTATGACGCTGGCTGCCTGTAGCACCACTTTCAAGGAATTATGGATCTGTATTACAGACCCCTCTATTCTACAGCACCCTGCTCAGTGCCCTATCATTCACTGTATGTCTTACCGTGATTTGTCCTACCAAAGAGCAACACCTCACACTTGCCTGCAATAAATTCTATTTACTATTTATCAGCCAATTTCCCAGTTGTTTGAGATTAAGAATTTCATGAAATCTGATTATACAATCATTGATCTTTGTGCCTGAAACTTGCACTGTGGTGGACAGGAAGACTCTACAACAGGAATTTTAAACTGCCCAGCACATCACCAGCACCAGCCTGCCCACCAACAAGGACAAAGGTGTCTGAAAAAGGCCAGCAATACAATGAAGCATCCCACCCAACCTGCTCGTGGAATATTTGTCTTACTCCCATAATGGCGGAAGCGACGAAACATCCATGCCAGGACCACCAGACTCAAAATCAGTTAATTTCCCCAAGCAGTGAGGCTGATCGACCCACCCCTCCTCCACTGAGGTATCATTTCATTTCAGAGTCACCTGACTATGTACAGACGTCACCATAAGTAACATCACTTTACGTACATACTGTAAAATCAATCAATGTATATAAGCTTTCTTGTGTTTTTACAGTTCTGTGCAAAAGTCTTATATATATACCGGTATATAGCTTGGGTGCCTAAGACTTTTGCACAGTTCTGTATTTGTCAACGTGGAGAAGGGAGAGAGTTTAGAAATCTAGCAGGAGCAAGGGATGTTGGAAATGGTGTGGGGAGCACCACGGGCATGTAGGACACATGGCAGAGATGAAAGATGGTGCAGGCGCAGACACACCCAGGCCCAAGACACCTGGCAAGGTAATTTGATTCCAACCAATTGGTTGGTTGACATTACAGACTGCCTCCCTGGCACTTCCCACTCCATTTCCCTTTTCTCAACCATGATTCCCCTCTCCCTGCCCCCTTCCCACTCTCAGCCCACAATAGAAACCCACATCAGAATCAGGTTTATCATCACTCTCATGTCATGAATTCTGCTTTTTTTTGTGGCAGCAGCAGACAGTGCAAAGCATAAAGTTACTACAGTACTTTGCAAAAGTCTTAGGCATCCTATCTATCTATATATATATAGTGTGTGTGTGTGTGTGTGTGTGTGTGTGTGTGTGTGTGTGTGTGTGTGTGTGTGTGTGTGTGTGTGTGTGTGTGTGTGTGTGTGTGTGTGTGTGTGTGTGTGTGTGTGTGTGTGTGTGTGTATAAGACTTTTGCTCAGTAATACATACTTATTCTGTATTTTTAATTATTGTGATTTTTATTTTATTATGTTTTTTGTTCTGTATCAGACCTGGAGTAACAATTACTTTGATCTTCTTTACACTTGTTACTGGAGATAGCATTAAGCAATCTGTAATCTGAAATGTAAAACACTTTAGGGATTCCCAAAGATATGAAAAATGCTACATAAATGCAAATCATCCTTGGTTATTCTTCCACTCATTTAATTAGAGTCATTGAATAATATTCCATGAAAACACACCTTTTGGCCCAGTTCATTCATGCAGACCAACCTAAGGTACTCCAGATTGCCAAAGCTTGGCCCAAGTACTTTAAAACTTCCCTTTCTATGTACCTATCCAAATGTCTTTTGAAGGTATCTGTTCCCCAGGGAGTAGTTAATGCATTTAAGGCTATTTGTCAAGATGTAGCATGATCCCACATTGATCTGAATGACAATTTGTTAATGTTCCTTTTTCTATTTAAGAACTGATGCTTTTCATTTCCTGTCGTTACTTTATTCCTTCAGTACAAAGCTCACAATTATAATAAATCTTGCTTGATAAAGCAGGAAGGCCACTTACTGAACCTTTTATACCTACAAGAAAGGAATCTCTTTACAAAACAAAGTCTCTAGCAATTTTTTTGTAAGCTCAGAATAGAATCAGAGTCAGGTTTAATATCACCGGCATATGTCATGAAATCTGTTAACTTAGCAGCAACAGTGCAATGTGATACATGATAACATAAGAAAATTAATAAAAATGAAAATCAATTACAGCAAGTATATAACTGCGTATTAAATAGTTAAATTAAAAATAGTGCAAAACCAGAAATAGTAAAGTGGGGTAGTGTTCATGGGTTCAATGTCCATTTAGGAATCGGATGGCAGAGGGGAAGAAGCTGTTCTTGAATTGCTGAATGTATGCCTTCAAGCTTCAGTACCTCCTTCCAGATGGTAACAATGAGAAGAGGGCATGACCTGGGTGATAGGGGTCCTTAATAATGGACGTCGCTTTTCTGAGGCACCACTCCTTGAAGAAGTCTCGTGTACTACAAAGGCTAGTACCCATGATGGAGCTGACTAATTTTATAACGTTCTGTCTTCAGATCCTCTACCACCCCCCCCCCCCCACCCCCCGTACCAGAGAATGATGCAGTCTGTCAGAATGCTCTCCACGTTACATCTGTACAGGTCTTTGAGTGTATTAGGTGACAAGCCAAATCTCCTCAAACTCCAAATGAAATATAGCCACAGGAACTCAGCAGGGCAGGCAATATCTGTGGAAAAGAGTAAACAGTCAATGTTTCAAGCCGAGACCCTTCCTCAGGACGGATGAAGTGTCTCAGCCCAAAACGTTGACTGGTTACTTTTTTCCAAAGATGTTGCCTGGCCTGCTGAGTTCCTCCAGCATTTTGTTTGTGTTGCTTGGATTTCCAGCATCTGCATATTTTCTCTTGTTAATGAAATATATGTGCTGTCTTGCCTTCCTTATTGCTGCATCAATATGTTGGGACCAGGTTATATCCTCAGTAATTTTGATACTCAGGAACTTGAAATTGCTCACTCTCTCCATTTCTGATCCCTCTGTGAGGATTAGTTTGTGTTCCCTCATCTTACCCTTTCTGAAGTCCACAATCAGTACTTTGGTCATACTGACGTCGAGTGCAAGGTTGTTGCTACCTCCTCCATCCCAAATATTTTCTCATTTCATGCATCTCATTCTGACCTAATGTGCGTCCATGATTTTCAGATGCATAGACTTTTCCATGAAGTCAACCCTGAGATACGACAAGATTCACCTAACAAGGTGTGGGGGCAAACTAACTGCAGTCCCTAGTGCATAGTCTAAACCCAGGTGTTACCATATCCTGAGATTAATTTTCTTGCAGACATTTACAGGAAGAAGAAATACAGTAACATTTTACGACAAAATATACAAAGACTGACAACTAACTAATGCGCAAAAGAATACAAAAGTGCAGATACCAATAATACTCAGAAGATGAGATGTAAAGAGTCTTTGAAACTGAGTCATAAAATCTGTGCAGAGTAGTGGTCAATGAAGCTATCCATGCTGGTTCAACAGCCTAATGGTTGGAGGGTGATAACTGTTCTTAAATCTGATAGTATGTGATTTAAGGCTTCTGTGCCTCCTGGCCACATTATGGGGTCTTAATGATAGATGCTTCTTTCTTGCAGTAGCACTCCATTAAAATGTATTCAGTGGTAGGGAGAGTTTCGCCTGGTTGGACTGGGTTGTATCCACCACTTCCATGTTCCTGGGCATTGATGTTTCCTTACCAGGCTGTATTGCAACCAGTAAAGACACATTCTTTTGTGCATTTATAGAAGCTTTTCACTGTGTAGATCATATTTGACAATTCTAGTTTTTGGAACAATGTGAACATTGATCACAGCTTTGACAAGGTGAGGCTGCCTGATGCAAAGAAAAAATTGCCAAGGTACAGTATATCATAAGCTCGAAGGTGATGTAACAATATACAAATGTAAAGGCATCTAAAGCTCCTGTGATCCAATGAGCCCTACTCAGTTTGCTGATAGGTTGCATATAAACACCAACTCCCCGACATCCCTCCCGCAGGCAGCATGTAATCTCCTGGGAAAGATTAAATTGACGTCAATTCAGGGAAGGGAAGAATTCCTCTCCCAGTTGAAAAGGTAATTGCCTTTCTTCCGGATACCATGGGTCCCACCAATAAACCATATTTTCTGTGGGATGAGCCAAGGCAGGCTGTTTTCTGGCCAAGGTGTACTTGGTAAGTGAGAGGCTTTCAAAAGTGAAATTCTGAGAGTACAAATTTTGTCTGTGCCTATCAGAATAAAAGGTAAAGATAACAGGTGTAGGGAACCTTGGCTTTCAAGAGATATTGGGACCCTGGTTAAGAAAAAATAAGGAGGTGCATTGCAGGTATAGGCAGGTAGGAACAAATGGGGTGCTCATAGAGTATCAGAAATACAAGAGAACACTTAAGAAAGAAATCAGGAGGGCTAAAGGAAGGCATGAGGTTGCCTTGGCAGACAAGGTGAAGAAGAATCCTAAGGGATTCAACAGATAAGTTGAGAGCAAAAGGATTGCAAGGGAGAAAATTGGTCCTCTGGTGGATCAGAATGGTAATCTATGTGTGGAGCCAAAAGAGATGGGGGAGATCTGAAATGTATTTTTTGCCTCTGTATTTACTCAGGAGAGGGACACAGAGTCAGTAGGAGTGAGGCAAAATAGCATCAACTGCACGGACTCTACAGATTTCAGAGGAGGAGGTGTTTGCTGTCTAGAGGCAATTTGGGGCAGATAAATCCCCAGAGACTGACAAGGTGTTCCCTCGGACTCTGTGGGAGGCAAGTGCAGTTGTTGCAGGGGCCCTTGCAGAGATATTTACATCAACCTCAGTGACAGGTGAAGTGCTGGAGGATTGGAGGAAAGCCAATGTTGTCCTGCTGCTTAAGAAAGGCCGTAAAAATAAATCAGGAAATTACAGGCCAATGAGTTTGATATCAGTAGGGGAAAATTATTGGAAGGTATTTTAAGGGACCAGATATATAAGCATTTAGATATTCATGGACTGATTAAGGATAGTCGCCATGGCTTTGTGCATAGTAGGTCGTATCTAACCAAACTTAAAGAATTTTTCAAGGAAGTAACCAGGAAAGTTGATGAAGGCAAGGCAGCAGATGCTGTTCACAAAGCATTTGGTAAGGTCCCCCGTGGGAGTTGGTCAAGAAGGTATTCAAGATGAAGTAGTAAATTGGATTAGACACTGGTATTATGGAAGAAGCCTAAGTGTGGTACTAGATGATTGCCTCACTGACTGAAGAGCGGTGATTACTGGAGTGCTGTAGGGTTCCGTGCTGGGTCCTTTGTTGTTTGCCATCTATATTAATGATCTAGGTGATAATGTGGTTAGCTGGATCAGTAAATTTGTGGATGATACCAAGGGGTAGTGGAGAGTGAGGAAAACTATCAGAGCTTACAGTGGGATCTAAACCAGCTGGAAAAATGAGCTGAAAAATAGCAGATGGAATTTAATGCAGACCAGTGTGAGGTGTTGCCCTTCGGGAGAACCATCCAGGGTAGGCCTTATACCGTGAATGATAGCACACTGAGAAGTGTGGTAGAACAAAGGGATCTGGGAATACAGGTCCATAACTCATTGTAGGTGGCATCACAGGTAGATAGGGTCATAAAGAAAGCTTTTGGCATATTGGCCTTCATAAATCTAAGTACTGAGTACAGGAGATGGGTTGTTGTGTTGAAGTTGTATAAGTTGAGGCCAAATTTGGAGTATTGTGGGCAGTTTGGGTCACCTACCTACAGGAAAGATGTATATCACATTGACAGAGTACAGAGAAAACGTACCAGGATGTTGCCAGGTCTGGAGGACCCAAGTTATATGGAAAGATTAAATAGGTTAGGACTTTATTCCTTGGAATGTAGAAGACTGAGAAGCGATTTGAGAGGTATAGAAAGGGTAAGTGCAAGCAGGCTTTTTCCACTGAGGTTGGGAGGGACTAGAACTAGAGGTCAGAAGCTAAAGGTGAAAGGTGAAAAGTTTAAGGGGAACATGAAAGGAAACTTCTTCACTCAGAGGGTAATGAGAGTATGGAATATGCCACCAGTACAAGTGTTGTATGCGAGCTTGATTTCAAAGTTTAAAAGAAATTTGGATAGGTACTTGAATGGTAGGTGTATGGGGGGGGGGGTGGCTAACATCCTGGTGTAAGCAGTTTAAATCGCTCAGCATGGACTAGATGGGCCAAAGGGCCTGTTTCTGTGTTGTGCTTTTCTATGAAACTAAGGTGTATATATAGATAGATAGGTAGATAAAATTTATATTAAATGATTAGGACAAAAAGAGGTAAAATAGTGAGGTATTGTAAATGGGTTCAATGTCCATTCAGCAATATAATGGCAAAGGAAAGAAGCTGTTTGTAAAATACTGATTTTGTGCCTTCATGCTGCTGCACCTCCTCCTCGATGGTAGGATTGGGAAAAGAGCATGTACTGTGTTCTTGAGACATTACCTTCTGGAGATGTCTTCAATGTTGGGTAGGCAAGTGCTCATGATGGATCTGCCTGAGTTTGCAACTTTCTGCAGCTTTTTCTGCTCCTGTGCAGTAGCCATCCCATGCCAGATGGTGATGCAACCAGTTAGAATGTTCTCCATGGTACATCTGTAGAAATTTGCTAGTCTTTGGTGACACACCAAATCTCCTCAAAGTCTTAATGAAATATAGGACTTCTTTGTAATTGCATCAATATTTTGGGCCCAGGACAGATCTTCAGAGATGTTGACCCCCAGTAACTTGAAATTACTCAACCTTCCACTGCTGATTCCTCGATGAACACTGATGTGTACTCCCTCTACTTCTCCTTCCTCAAGTCTGTAACAATTCTTTGGTCTTTCTGTCATTGAGCGCAAGGTTATTGTGGTGACCCCACTCAACCAGCTGATCTATCTCACTCTTGTACACTCTCTCATCACCATCTGAAATTCTCCCCACTTTAGTTGTCTCTCTTCCCAACAAAATAGCTTTTCCTTCTCCTGGTGTGAAATTGCATTTGCACCTCCATATATCTCATTAGTACGAGCAAGTTCCATCTGCATCTTGGAGGTGACATCCAATGAATCTATAATGATTACCAACCAAGGAAACCGGCTTGGATTGAGCTGGTTTTGGATCTGATTGGAAAAATCCTGTTAAAAGTGATGGATATGACCCAGTCCATCATAGAAAAGAAGTCATCACCCTGACACAGTGGTGTCAAGAAAACAACATCTCCTTCAATGTCGCAAAAACAAAGGAGCTGCTTGTGGACTACAGGAGGAATGGAGACAGGCTAGCCCCTATGGACATCAATGGATTCGGGGTTGAGAGGATTAACAGCTTTAAGTTCCTCAGCATAAACATCATGTGGTCTGTACATAATAGGTGTGTGGTGAAAAAGGCAAAACAGCGCCTCTTTCACTTCAGACGGCTGAAGAAGTTTGGTATGGGCCCCCACAGGGGCACAACTGAGAGCATCCTGACTGGCTGCATCACTGCCTGGTATGGGAACTCTACTTCCCTCAATCGCAGGACTCTGCAGAGAGTGGTGCGGACAGCCCAGCAGATCTGTAGATGTGAACTTCCCACTGTTCAGGACATTTACAAAGACAGGTGTGTAAAAATAGCCCAAAGGATCATTGTGGACTCGAGTCACCCCAACTACAAACTGTTCCAGCTGTTACCATCCGGGAAAAAGTACTGCAACATTAAAGCCAGGACCATCAGACTCCGGGACAGCTTCTACCATCAGGCCACCAGACTGACAAATTCATGCTGATACAACTGTATTTCTGTGTTATATTGATTATTCTGTTGTACATACTATTTATTATAAATTACTATAAATTGCACATTGCACATTTAGATGGAGATGTAGCATAAAGATTTTTGCTCCTTGTGTATAGGAAGGATGTAGTAACAAAGTCAATTCAATTCAGGTAAAGCCCTCCCCACAATTGAGCACACCTACACCAAGCTTTATTGCAGGAAAGCAGAACAACCAGCCAGGTCATGCTGCCATCAGGAAGAAGGTACGGGAGCCTCAGAACTCACACCACCAGTTTCAGGAATAGTTATTACCCCTCAACCATCCGGCTCTTTAACCAAAGAGGATAACTTCACTCAACTTCACTTGTCCATTCCATGAGACGTTCCCATAGCCTATGGACTCACTTTCAAGGATCCTTCATCTCATGTTCTTGATATTTATTGCTTATTTATTATTATTATTATTTCTTTCTTTTCGCACTTGCAGTTTGGTGTTTTTTTGCAGTGTGTGAATGCCCACATTTGTGCGCTCTTTCAATTTTATTGTGGTTATGATTCTATTACAGTTAGTATTCTATTATGGATTTAATGAGTATGCCCACAAGAAAATGAATCTTGGGGTTGTATATGGTGACATATATGTACTTTGATAATAAATGTATTTTGAACTTTGAACTTTTTAAACCCCTGGTGGATAAGCAGGAACATTCACTTCAGTCTGACCTGCCCCAGTAATAAGTAAATAAAGACATCGTCATAGGGCACTATAACACAGAAATAGGCCTTTTGGCCCATTTAGTTAATGCCAGACTGCTTTACTGAGTAGTCACATACACCTGCACCTGAGCCATACCTCTTTCATCCTATGTACATATCCAAACTTATCTTAAATGTTAAGTTGAACCCCTGTCTACTACTTCAGATGACTCACTCGCACCGAACTCTAAGTGAATTAGTTCCCCCTCAGATTCTCCTTCAATGTCGGTGTTCACACTAAACCTATTGCCTCAAATTCTAGTCTCTCCCACTTGAAGGAAAAAAACCTGAATGTATACACCCTTATCCTATCCTTGTATATACCATCTATTCTAAGTGGCTCTGTGAAACACGCCTGTACTTTCATTTTACAAAACAGCTCAACTTTGGAATGTTATTATTGACCATTAGTGTTAAAGTCAAATTCATTGCAAGTTTATTGTCAAAATGTGAAGGTTACCATATGCTACCTTGAAATTCATTTTCTTGCTAGCATTTACAGGAACACAAAATAAATACAACAGAGTTTGTCAACAAAACAAAGATTGACTAACAGCCAATGTGCAGAAGAATACAAATAGTGCAAATAAATAAATAAATAAATCTGAGGACATGAATTGTAGTCTTTTCTAGAGTAAATTTCTGGGGTAATTTTCTAGATTTTCTATCAAAGAGCATAATCTGGGAGAGGGGGGTTTCCTAGTGTCCATTGAGGTTCATTTATGCCTGACAGATCTATCTAGACCTAGCTGAATTCCGTGGAGCATAAATATTAACCTGGACTGATTGAATGGAAAATCTTACAAAGCCCAGTGGAATCAGTCGTGTGCGTCATAGATAAAGGCCTTCAAACAGCTGAGCACATCCACATGAAACACTGTCATAGGAAATCAGCATCCATCATCAGAGTTCCCCACCACCCAGGCTGTGCTCTTTTCTCACTGCTGCCATCAAGTAGAAGGTACAAGAGCCTCAGGACTTGCGCCACCAGGTTCAAGGACAGTTACTACCCTTCAACTATCAGGCTCTTGAACAAACGACACTCTCTTGCCCATCCATTGAGATGTTCTCACATCCAGTGATCTCAGTCTAAAGACTCTTTAGCTTGTTATCTCATGCTCTCAAAATTTATTACTATTTATTTATATTTGCATTTGCACAGCTTGTCTTCTGCACTGCAGTTGATCCTTCATTGATCCTGTTATAGTTCATATTCTATGAACTTACTAAGTATACCCACAGCAAAATGACTCAGGGTTGTATATGGTGACATAAAGTATATGTACTTGGATGATAACATTAACTTTTAACTTTTTCAATGTTAAATGACCTAATTTGTTCCATAATATTCTAGGTCTGTATAGTCTATAACCCTTCACAATTAATCTTTCACTTGCTCCTAAGTACTGTTAAACATTGCTTACGATTCAAGCAGACAAGGTTTGAAAAACAACAACTATTTTTGATGACAGCAAAAATTCATAATTGGCCACAATACTTTACCACCTACTTTGTCCTCAAACTGATTTGCTCTCCACAATGGAGCCAAGGGAAGAATTGATGTCTAATCTGTTTCAAATTAAATCTCGGCAATGTCATATTGCAAGCAGAAAATTGTTAACAGTAAAATTCACAATAGGATTGAATGGGGAAATGACATGCTTTTGTGAATTTTCTGCCCTGTCAAGATGAAGATGGAAAACACTTACTTTCCATTTTTGCCAGGCAGGGGTCAAATTGTGCAAATAAAAAATAATTAATACTGAGAATATGATCCCTAGCTGTTTCTTCAGTCATTACTTGTAAAATTTGGTGGAATCCGCAGATGTTCCAACAAATTTGTTCTCATAGAATTTAAACTAGAAATAGAACATCGTCGGCTCAGACGGTCTGTAATAGTGTTACATTTCCCATGAACTTCTTCCTACACTAATCCACTCATCTCTCAGCATTTATTCTCAGCATTAATCTTGCTTGTTTTCCACCCTCCCCCATACCTTCCCCTGTTTATCTCTGATAGGGTCGTAGAGTCATATATCAAGCAAACAGGCCATTAGCCCAAATGGATCATGCCAGTCAAGATTCTAAACTCACCCCATTTGCCCATATTTGGCCTATAACCCTCTAAACCTTTCCTATCCATGTACCTGCCCAAGTCTCTTGTAAATATTATTATTGTACCTGCCTCGACCATTTCCTCGTTCCATATATAGACCTACCCTAGTAGAAAGTCACCTCTCAGCTTCCAAGTAAATCTCTCTCCTCTCACCCTAAACCTATACCCTCTAGTTTGTGATTCCCCAACCCATATTATTTTATAAACCACAGAAAGATCACCCTTCATTTTCCTGCACTCTAATTAATGAAGTCCCAGCCTTTTCAACATCTCTCCATAACTCAGTCCCTGGAGTCACAGAACTATCCACATAAATCTCCTCTTTCCAGCTTAATGGCATCTGACCAAAACAGAACACAATATTCCAAAAGTGACCTCACCAACATCTTCTACAACTGCAACTCTAACTTCTCATTCGCCTGAAATGTTGGCTGTTCTCCCAGCAATGATTCTTGATACCTTGAGGACTTTTCAATTATATATCCTTATTTCAGATTTCTAACATTTATTACGGTCTGCTTTTAACCTTACTGTACTTCTCTGACCTCCCTTTAAGGAATCTATTCTATTCTGTTCATATGTAGATTCATATTTGACGTTTAAGCTATTATTCAGCCTAAGTACTTCTGTCATCTTCATGGCATGTATTAGTAACTAGCTTTATGTGTAAATTGTTTACAGATCTATTCCCAACACTCATCCATGGCATTATCAAGTTAATTTGAGTTTATTCTTATATGCACAAATATCACAGGCACATAGATTCAGGAAGCACGCAGAGAAAAAATATACCAGACAACGAAGAAAGAAGGAGACTGTACAAAATAAGACATACGTACAAAGAAAAAACGGTACCATGGACCATGCTAATGCAAGGTGATCCGTAGTGTTACGTTGCTGACGTAGGCTTTTGTTGACAGGTCTGTTTAAGAACCTGATGGTTGTCAGAAATTAGCTGTTCCTGAACATGGTAGTGTGAGACTTAATGATTCTGTACTTCATCCTTGAGAGTAGCAGCGAGAAGAGGGCATGACCCAGATGGTGGGCATCCTTAATGATAGATGTAATAGTGTCTCCTGTATAATTATAATCTAATAAAATATATCAATAAGTAATCTACAAAGCTGAAATAGAACACTCTTACTACACTGGTCTGACACAATCGAATAATGTTCCAAAGGTTATGATGAAAAAGAAAAGATGGGTTTTTTTTTTGCTTGGGTTAGAAACAAATTTTATGTATTTTGAGGGCTGGGTATTTATTTACTAATTAGGTTGTGTCAGAATGAGTTATGTTTAGGGATCTTCTATTGGGTTTTTGCAATCCACTGGTGGGACACTGTGGAAAATTTACCCAACTCTTCCATGCTTGAGGCCAATGGTGATCAAGCTGACTCATGACTGGTTTTGTCCGCCAATTTATCGTTGGTCCTCTAATGTGCCTGAGCACTTTGAGAACCTCTCCAAATGATTTGATAAGATCCCAGTAGATCACCAGACTGGGGAGGCATGGTCAGCACAAAAGTTTACAGTACAGGCGACTCGATTTCAGTTCCTGCCACTGCCTGTAACAGGTTTGTACGTTCTCCCCTTGACCATATGCATTTCCGCTGGGTGCTTCAGTTTCCTTCCACAGTCCAAAAACATAGCGACTAGAAGGTGAATTGGTCAGTGTAAATTGTTCTGTGATTAGGCTAGGATTAAGACAGGGGATTGCTGGCTGGTGCAGCTCAAAGGAGCAGAAGGGCCTATTCCGCACTGTATCTCAGTAAATAGATAACTAAATAGGTAGAAGCTAACAAAACAACATGATCCTCTCCATCCCCAGATATAACATGGACTTGCAAGCTAAATTAACAATTTTGCCTTGTATATACCTTCATAAAGATGTGCACAAGTGCCCTGCAAAATATCATGTAGGGATGGTGTCTGGGCAACTCTCCAAAGCTGGAAAGCTTCTGCTGTACCTAGCTGCCCATAATGCTCTATCTACTGTGTTGCTTGTGCCTCTTATCTCCTTTTCCTTCTCATCTAACTGCCAACATATTCAGTCAGGGTCCAGTGAGTGCCTCAATTATGTGAGTTGTGCACCCAATCTCTACGTCTTCAAGGCCTCCCGTGGAATCCGGCGCCATTTCTTGCAATACCTAATGATCAAAGTTCGAAGTAAATTTATTAGCAAAGTACATACAGTACTGTGCAAAAGTCTTAGGCACATATATACAGCTAAGGTGCCCAAGACTTTTGCACAGTGCTGTATTTGTCAATGTGGAGTAGTAAGCAAGCTTGTAAATCTGGTGGGACCAAAGGATGTTTGGAATGGTGAGGATGGAGTGCTGCGGGAAGGGTGTGGGACAGGTGGCAGAGAAGGAATGCCAGGGGTAGAGGTGGTGCCGATGTAGACACACACAACTCTGAGACACCAGGCAAGGCCATTTGATTCCAAACAACGGTTTATTGATCATTACAGAATGTCTCTCTGCTGCTGCCCACTCCCTCCCCTCTCTCTTTGCCATTTCCCAACCATAATTCCCCTTTCCCTGTCCCCTTCCTGCTCTCAGTCCATAATAGAGACACATAACAGGATCAGGTTTATCATCACCCACATATGTCATGAAATTCGCTTTTTTTTTGTGGTAGCAGTACAGTGTAGTACATAAAATTACTACAATACTGAGCAAAAGTCTTAGGTACCCTAGCTATAGATTCAAGATTCATTTATTGTCAAAGAATGTATAAATTATCCAATTTTGAGTTTGGCTTGCTCACAGGTAGCCACAAACCACAAAACCCGAAAGAACCCAATTAAAGAAGAAGAAAGAATAAAAATAAAAATACAAGACCAACATTCGATGCGTAAGAGAAAGAAAAAAATACAAATCATGCGAACAATTGAAGTGAACAACAGCATTCCAAACCACAATTGAGTCCTCAGATCCAAACCCTGGAAAAGCCCAGAGTAGGCCCAAGCCTCGTTTATCAATTCATCAGATTAAAAGCCCCAGAGTACAGCAGCCAGGGCAGTCTTCATAGCCTCAGGGGCATGGAGAGAGAGGAGTGACTATTGTGGAGAATGAGCGAAATCAGCTCTCACCTCGGATCCCGACACACTCATTTCTCAGTCTATTTGGGCTGGCGTTTAAATTGACCCAATGACAGAACAGCAAAAGGCTCCGGAGGAGTTAACATTGTGGAGAGCAAGCAAAATTGTCTCTCACCTCCAACCTATCTAAGACTTCTGAACAGTATGTATAAATCAGGGTCTGTGAAATTCAAGACTTTTCATGTCACTGGCTCAGTTGTGGTGTTGCTTTTATTGTTATTGTGACATTTACACTTTTGATTTTGTGTGAGGGGATTGTGTTTGATCTTTGCACAGTCTCAAACAGCCAGGGTGCAAATTATTTTGGCTCCCCGACTGTAACAGACATTCTCGCTTTAACGAGTTTGAGGTTGCAAGCTCAGCCCACATGGGACTAAGCCAAAACTGAATTTATTAACAGTCATCAATAAGCAAAGAATTTCATTAACTTTCCTCGGGCTCCCTTCCAGATCCAAGGTTGGATGTCAATGTCTTGTCAGGTCTCTTACACTCCAGTGAGCCTTTCTTGACCTTACCTGCAAATAATGACCCCCCCCCCCCCCACCCCTCCTCTTGCTGTGGCCACTTCTCTCAGCGTTAATGTCTCAGCACTCACAGGGCAGTTTATTGGATTCTTGGCACTAGGTGCATTTGGCTTTGCTTCATTCAGCATGTCTACTTTGAATTGATTTGCAAAATTCTGTCACACCACGGTAGAAGAATCATACTCAGCACTAATAATAATGCACCGTTACTCCTATCACCGAAGCAGAATAAATCGACTGGTCTGAGTATTGCTTTCTACTATGGCTTCAGGTGTTTTTATTTCAAAGTGACATTTGTGTTGAGTATAGCTGCCTGCAATGCATGCCGAAAGAACACTTTTGTAAATTAAATAGTTTCCCTCCAGTGTTTCTCTTGCAAGAGAGGATACCTTTCAGCATTGTGAGGAAAGAGCAGGGTGTGAGACTGATGGGACGCATGGAAAAGCTGACAAAAGGAAGTGGCTACAGAGCAGACCATCACAGAAAACACATCTACACCTACAAGGAGTCCTGCCGCGAGCAAGCAGCGTCCAGTTCAGGGATCCGCACCACCCTGGCTATGCTTTCTTCTCTCTGCTTTAACGACCTCAACACTGCACTAATTCCACAACCTGTGCACTCAGTTTCAAGGACTCTACAACTCATGTTTTCAGTATTTATATATTCGTTGATTTATCTACTTGCTTGTTTATTTATTTATTATTTATACTTGTATAATATGTCTTTGTTTACACATTGATTGCTCGTCAGTCTTCAGAGTGTGTAGTTTTTCATTGAGTCTGTTGTATTTCTTTGTTCTGCTGTGAATGCCTGCAGGAAAGTGAATCTTAGGTGACATATATGTACTTTAATAATAAATTTACTTTGAACTTTAAACTGGAAGATGGCAGGAAATTGATAGTCTCCTTCTGGGCCTTAACTGTTTCTTGATTCTATTGTGAGGTAGGTAAATGAGAGCAAAAAAAAAATGAGCTGCTAATTATAAACACAAGAGATTCTGCAGGTGCCAGAACAACACACACAAAACACTAGAGGAACTCCGTAGCATCTATTGCAGGGAATAAACGGTCAACGTTTCAGGCCGGACTGCCTGACTTGCTGAGTTCATCCAGCATTTTGTGTGTGCTGCTCATTGAAACAATCAGCTAGAGGAAATCAGGAGGTCAGGTGGTATCCGTGGAGGTAAAGGGATGGTCAGCATTTTAGGTCGAGAGCCTGCACCAGGACTGAGTTCAAAGGTAAGATAGCCATCTGTGGCAACAAATTCCATAGACTTACCACCTGACAAGGATACCAGCTAAGGATATTCCTCCACATATCTGCTCTAAAGCACCATCTTTCATATCTGAGGTAGTGCCTTCTGGTCCTAGACTCTTCACTATTGGAAACATCCTCTCCATGTCTAATCTATCTAGGATTTCCAATATTTAGTAGGTTTCAATAAGATCCCTCTTCATTCTTCTAAACTCCAGTGAGTACAGGTACAGCTCCAATTCCTTTATAACCAGGAAATGGAACATTTTAGCAGAAATGAAGCAAGAACCCAGTAGGTTCTCTCCCAATATAGTTATAATTATCATGTTTTCATTTACTTATTTACCTATTTATTTATTTGTTTGTCTATTTATTTAGATACAGTGAGGAATAGACCCTTCCAGCCCTTCAAGCTATGAAGCCCAGCAATCCCCAGATTTAATTCCATCCTAATGATGGGACAGTTTACAATGACCAATTAACCTGGCAATCGTTATGTCTTTGGACTGTGGGAGGAAACTAGAGCACCTGGGAGGAAACCCACACAGTCATGGGGAAAACATACCGACTCCTGACAGGCAGCAGTGGGAATTGAACCCAGATCGCTGGTATTGTAAAGTGTTATGCTAACCACTACGCCACTGTCCCACCCTTGAGCACTCCTTGTTGTGCCAATTCAGAATGTTCTGCAACTTTTGCACCATTCTGTGGATTTGTGCTCCTTGCTGGATTTATTATTTATTCTTATCATGTGCACTGTTCACTTGGTCAGGTGGGAATTCCATTTCAGCCTGGTGGAAATGTCAATGAACTAATCTGAATCAGGACACTTGAGGGCAGATATTGTTGATCAATTTCGAAGAAGTATCCAGTTTTATGACTCAGACAGAGGTCCACTTCTGTGGTGAGTGGTCTGGGGCAGTGACCACTCCAGGCTTCAGGCCCTTAGATGATCAGAATCAGAATCAGATTTATTATCATGAATGTATGTCATGAAAATTTTTAAGCAGCAGTAGTACAGTGCAAGACACTCTAGGTAACAAAAATAAATTTATAACAAATTACTAGCGCAAAGAGAGATTAAATAGTGAGGTAGTTGTGGTGAACTACATATACCTGTCTGGACACGCCCCCCCGCTGACTGCTCCTGTGGCTCCTCCCACAGACCCCGGTATAAAGGCGATTGGAGGCACTGCTCCTCCTTCAGTCTCCAGGATGTTGTGTGGTGGTCGCTTGCTGCTTGTGCTTTCTTCCAGCCAATAAAAGCCTACCTTAACTCACGTCTCAGAGGGTTATTAATGGTGCATCAGTAGTGTTCATGAATTGCTCCAAAATCTGATGGCAGAGAGAAAGAAGCCATTCCTAAAACACTGAGTGTGTATCTTCCGGGCTCCTGAATCTCCTCCCTGATGCTAGTAATGAGAAGAAGGCATGTGCTAGGTGGTGAGGGTCCTTCAAGATGGATGCCACCTTCTTCAGTCCTCATCTTTTGAAGGCCTCCTGGATAGTGTGGAAGCAGATGGCCATGGTGGAGCAGGCTGAGTTTAGAACCATATGCAGCTTTTTCTGATTCTATGGACTGGTGCCTACATACCAGGCAGTAAGGTAACCAGTCAGAATGCTCTCCACAGTACATCTAAAGAAATTTGCTAGATTCTTTGGCGACAAACCAAATTTCCTTAAGCTACTAATGAATTATAGCCACTGCCCTGCTTTCTTCATAATTGCCTCTGTATGTTGGGCCCAGGTTAGATCTTCAGAGATGTTGGCATCCAGGAATGGAACTGCTCACCTTCTCCACTGCTGAGCCCTTAATAAGAACCAGAGTATGTTCTCCTGACTTCCCATTCTTGAAGTCTACAATCAATCCCTTGGCCTTACTGGCACTGAGTATAAGGTTGCTGTGACACCATATCGGTGAGACCTGACGTAGATTGGGAGACTGCTTCACCGAGCTCCTATGGTCCATCAGCCCCAGAAAGCAGGATCTCCCAGTGGTCACCCATTTTAATTCTACTTCCCATTTTCATTCCGACATGTCTGTCCATGGCCTCCTCCACTGTCGGGATTAGGCCACACTCAGGTTGGAGGAACAACACCTTATATTCCGTCTGGGTGTCCTCCTGATGGCATGAACATCAATTTATCGAACTTCCAGTAATGCCCTCACCCTCGCCTTCACTATTCTCCATCATCTCTTCCCTCTTCCATCTTTTCTCCTTACCTGCCCATTGCCTCCTCATTTTCTGTCTTCCTTGGCCTTCTGTCCTCTCCTATCAGATTCCCTCTCCTCCGGCCCTGTATCTCTCTCACCAATCAACTTCCCAACTTTTCACTTCACCCTTTCCCCCCCAGCTTCACCTCTCACTTTGTGTTTCGTTCTGCCCCCCCCCCCCCACCTTCTTACTCTGACTCTTCCTCTTTTATTCTCCAGCCCCGATGAAGGGTCTCGGCCAAAAACATCGACTGTACTTTTTTCCATAGATGCTGTCCTGCTGAGTTCCTCTAACATTTTATTGCTTGGATTTTTTGGGGTTTTTTTGTTTTTTGCACCATGATCTGTAAACTCTGGAAAGACACCGGAAGATCATCAGTTTCTGAAAGACTCAGATCACCCCGTCTTGCACCAGCAATCATTCCAAGGTAAAAGTCACTTAGATCACATTTCTTCCTCATTTGGATGCTTGACCTGAACCTCTTGACCACGTCTTCATTGAGCTACTGTCACATGACTGGCTGATATCTGCATTAATGAGCAGGTGTACAGGGTTGCCTAATAAAGTGGCCAGCGAGTGTATAGTCACATGAAGTATTCACATATCCATGCACTGCGTCAGACCCACATGTTACTCTTGCCGATTCACTTCCTTTCATCCGGTGACCATTTTCTTATTTGTCATGCATTCCTAACAGACCTCATTACTGAAGGATTTATATGCAGTTGGTTAGAGGTTCAGGCAACCTGAATTTAATGCATATCATATCAATAAGTATGCAAATTAGTTCTCATGACTACACCAGCACAGAGCTAGACTAAGCAAATGTGCACTGATCCTCAGGGACCTCTGCACCAACATGAAACACAAGAACATCGCTCTCAACTTTCTCTAATTCTGTTTGATGCTGTTCATTAAGTACAGGAAATCACTGTATAATTGGAAATGTAGAGTATGAGAGCTGGAACAATGCTTCAAGCGTACAGCTGCTTCAGTTGTGAGTCCTTACATAACAACTTTCTGCAACCTTCTTAGCCATTTCATGAATATTTCACAAAGATTTCCTTCCTTAATTTAATCTGAATCCACTTCATTTCTGAAAGCCTGCCTTTTAAGAGAGCATCAAGTCCATAGTTATGTAATTCAAGTTCAGGCAAGTGGAGGGCTTCCTTGTTTATGTGAGAGTTTTGCTCCATACAGGGTCGTGTAGAGTTCAGAAAATGACATCCACTGGTTTTCAAATTAACTCTATTCTTATTGAGCTGGCTGGAGATTCTCAATGCATGGTAAGGAAGATTTTAGATCCATTGCCTTCCACAAATCCAATAGATTCCATAAACACAAGAGATTCTGCTGGAAACCCAGAAAAACACATACAAAATGCTGGAGGAACTCAGTAGGTCAGGCAGGATGTATGGAAAGTAATAAAGAGTCAACCTATCAGATCCTGATGAAGGGTCTTGGCCTGAAACATCGACTGTTTATTCCTTTCCATAGATCGAATGTTAAAGTAAACTTATTATCGAAGTACATATATGTCACTATAACAACCCTGAGATTCATTTTCTTGCAGGCATTCACAGTAAATACAAAGAAATACAATAGAAACAATGGAAAAAGACATGCACACAAGCAAATGGGCAAACAACCAATGTGCAGAAGACAACAAATCGTGCAAATACAAAAAAAAAGAGAAAATAATAGTAATATATGTTGAAAACATGAATTGTAGTGTCCTTGAAAGTGAATCCATAGGTTGGGGAATCACTTCCATGTAAGGGTGACTGAGGCTACCCACTCTGGTTTGGGAGCCTCACAGATGAGGGATGATAACTGTTCCTGAAGCTGGTGGTGTGGGACCTGAGGCTCCTGTACCTCCTTCCTGATGGCAGCAAGAAGAGAGCATGGCCTGGATGGAAGGAGTCCTTGATGATGGACACAGCTTTCCTGCGACAGTGCTACCAACCTGCTGAGTTCTTCCAGCAACACACACAAAATGCTGGTGGAACACAGCAGGCCAGGCAGCATCTATACGGAGAAGCACTTTCGACGTTTCAGGCCGAGACCCTTCATCAGGACTAACTGAAAGGAGAGATACTAAGAGATATGAAAGTAGTGGGGGGGAGGGGGAAATGCAAAATGATAGGAGAAGACCGGAGGGGGTGGGATGAAGTTGGAAAGGTGATAGGCGAAAGTGATACAGAGCTGGAGAAGGGAAAGGATCATGGGACGGGAAGCCTAGGGAGAAAGAAAGGGGGAGGGGGGGAGCATCAGAGGGAGATGGAGAACAGGCAGGGTGATGGGCAGAGAGAGAGAAAAAAAAACAAACAACTAAATATTTCAGGGATGGGGTAAGAAGGGGAGGAGGGGCATTAACAGAAGTTAGAGAAGTCAATGTTCATGCCATCAGGTTGGAGGCTACCCAGCCGGTATATAAGGTGTTGTTCCTCCAACCTGAGTGTTGATTCATCTTGACAATAGAGGAGGCCATGGATAGACATATCAGAATGGGAATGGGATGTAGAATTAAAATGTGTGGCCACTGGGAGATCCTGCTTTCTCTGGCGGACCGAGTGTAGGTGTTCAGCGAAACAGTCTCCCAGTCTGCGTCGGGTCTCACCAATATATAAAAGGCCACACTGGGAGCACCGGACGCAGTATACCACACCAGCCAACTCACAGGTGAAGTGACGCCTCACCTGGAAGAACTGTCTGGGGCCCTGAATGGTGGTGAGGGAGGAAGTGTAAGGGCAGGTGTAGCACTTGTTCCGCTTACAAGGATAAGTGCCAGGAGGGAGATCGGTGGGAAGGGATGGGGGGAATGAATGGACAAGGGAGTCGCGTAGGGAGCGATCCCTGCAGAAAGCAGAAAGAGCGGGGGAGGGAAGATGTGCTTGGTAGTGGGGTCCAGTTGAGTTCTTCTAGCATTTTGTTTGTGTTGCTTCCAATCGATTTCAACCAATTTTACAGCTAACTGAATTCCTTTGAAATGCAGATATGGTTATAATGGGAAAGAACAACAGCCAATACTGAGACTGCAGTTACTGTTGCAAAATAGTAGCTTTCAAGAGACTTTCAGATAAACACATGGATTTATAGGGAGTGGCAGGATCATGGGCAGGCAGAAGGAATTAGCATAATTTGACATCATGCTCGACGCAGAGCCCGTGGGCAGAATGTGCTACACTGATGTATGTTCTGTAATAATTTGGGGAATCCACTGATGTGAAAATATGAGGGCAACTCTAAGGAATGATCCATTGTGGCTCAAGAGAGCTGGTGAAGAACGTCTTGAGAATGAACTCCAATTTTTCATTTCATAAATTGATGATGTTCAATGCCAGAGAAAATCAAAACTTTCACACAAAAATGATGAATTTATATTAATTTTGATCATTTTCAGTCTTAAAAAACACATATTTCATATAGACTTTGTTACCACTGACTCTAAAATTTCCTAATCAGTCATTTATCTCATCCAACCTCCCTGAATTATGTACTCAAGTCAAAGGCAACACGAGTGAATCTGCAGATGCTGGAAATAAATAAAAACACAAAATGCTGGCAGAACTCAGCAGGCCAGACAGCATCTATGGGAGGAGGTAGTGACGACGTTTCGGGCCGAAACCCTTGGGGAAATGTCGTCACTACCTCCTCCCATAGATGCTGTCTGGCCTGCTGAGTTCTGCCAGCATTTTGTGTTTTTATCATACTCAAGTCAAGTTGCTTTTTATTGTCATTTCAGCCATAACTGCTGGTACAGTACACAGTAAAAATGAGACAATGTGTTTCAGGACCATGGTGCTACATGGTTTATAGATGGTTTATGATATATATGATTTATAGAACTGTCCTAGTCTCTTCTCCCCACTAACCTTAGACAGTTTTCTTCAAACTTCAGACATTGTAACACAATTTTTCCACTCCCTCATCCACTCCACTGAGCGGAATATATACATTTCACGTGCATCAGACCTACACCTTAAGCTGATACATGTGTATTTATTTAGGGATTCAGTGCGGAACAGGCCCTTCCAGCCCAACAAGCCATGCCAGCTTGCAACCCATCTATTTAACACTAGCCTAACCTCAGGAGAATTTACAATGACCAATTAACCTACTACCCGGTACGTCTTTTAGACTGTGGGAGGAAACTGGAACACCCAGAGGAAAGCCACACTGTCACAGGCAGAGCGTACAAATTCCTTGCAGACCGCATCAGAATTGAACTCCGAACTCCGACGTGATGCCCTGAGCTGTAATAGCTATGCTATTGTTTTATCTGTCATCTGTGTTGGTCACGATCATTGCTCTCACGAGAAGTTCTACGTGCGTTGCACAGAAGCCATGGGCACCTTCCACTAACCACAAAACTTTGTGAGAAGCCACAGAAAAAAGACTTTCAGGCAATAATGGCTTTGATTGTCCAAAACTGAAGGTGGGTTTATCCAAATCAGTCAGATACTTTTTCAGAATTTTAAGATGTTGGGGGGAAAGTATGGGGGAATGGCAGAGGTAGGTTTTTTTTACACAATGAGTGATTGGTGCATGGAATGTCCTCCCAGGGGTGGTTGTAGAGGCAGATACGTTAGGGACATTTAAAAGACTCTTAGGTAGGCACGTGGGTTAAAGAAACATGGAGGGTTATATAGGAAGGAAATATTGGATTGGATTGGAGAACATTAAAGGGTCGGAACAAAATCATTGGCCGAAAGGCCTGGACTGTGCTGTACTATGCCAGTGATAGCACTGACATGCCAGAATTGTAGGTTTTAAGTCAAAATGTCACCATGAGTTTCATAAACATTGCATCAGGAATTGCTGTGCTTTCTAAATAATAAGTGCAGGATTCCTTTCCTTGTATAGAAGTTTCCATATTAGACGCACGTCCTGGCTCATTCCTGTCAGTCAGGAGCTATTACATAGATTTTATTACCTTCAAGACAAATGCTAATTTCCAAACACTAAATTTGATTGTCACCTCTTGTTTGTATTCACCTCCTGCACGATTGTTTCGATTGGCTCTGGTGAAACTCAGTATTCAGATGTGAGACCAACCAGAGGCCGATATTCAATCACCTGTGTAGTGTAAGCAATCAAAGTCAGGTTTCTTTACCATTGTGACAGTTTAATTTTTAAACAGACAAATGAACCATTATTTGCTTCAGGGTAGCTCAGCATAAAGCCCCATTCTTCAAAACTGAATGCCTTCAGAGCACAGTTTATGGGGAGATAATGTCGTTCAATTCAACAGAGAGTCAAAAATCATATGGCACAGAAACAGACCCTTCAGCCCATCAAATCCATCCTGATCGTCAAGCACCCCTCTACATAAATCGTACACTAATCCCATTTTTCTCTCTTCACATTCCCAACATTTATCCCCAAATTCTACAAAACCATTTACAATGGATAAGTAACCAATCAATCCTTACATCTTTGGTCACAGGGAGATTGTAGAGAGGCCACACAGCATCTAAGGATTGGCAGAAGGTTGATCAGAAGTCTGGAAGTCAAAACCCGATGGCCAAGGCCTGGAGACTGAAGGCTTGGAGGCCTGTCTTGGCATTAAGAGTGTGTGTGGGTGGCAGGGGGGAATGGGGCTTGTTTTGCTGTTGTGTTCTGTTTTTTTGTTCTTTGGGTTGTTCTGCCAAGCATTGTGGCCGTGCTATGTTACTGGTGGAATTGTGTGGCAACACAAGCCCATCTAGTCCATGCAGAACAATTTAAACTGCCTTCTCCCATTGATCTGCACCAGGACCCTCCATACCCCTACTATCCATGTACCTTCCCAAACTTCTCTAAAACATTGAAGTAGAGTTGACATGCACCACTTGTGCTGGCAGCTTGTTCAACACTCTCATGATCCTCTGTGTGAAGAAGTTGTCCCTCATGTTCCCATTAAACATTCCATCCTTCACCCTTAAGCCGTGACCTCTAGTTGTAATCCCATCCAATCTCAGTGGAAAAAGCCTGCTTGCATTTACCCTATCTATACCCCACATAATTTTGTATACCTCTATCAAATCTCCCCTGAACTATATTCCAAGGAAGAAATTCCTAACCTATTCAATCTTTCCTTATAACAACATCCTTGTAAATTTTCTCTGTACTCTTTCAAACTTGTTTACATCTTTCCTATAGTTAGGAGACCAAACCTCACACAATACTCCAAATTTTACCTCTCCAATGTCTTATACAACTTCAGCATAACATTCCATCTCCTGTACTCAATACTTTGATTTCCGAAGGCTAATATGCCAAATGCTTATTTTACGACCCTACCTACCTGTGATGCCACTTTCAATGAATTATGGACCTGTCTTCCCAGATCCCTTTGTTCTAAAGCACTCCTCAGTGCCCTACCATAGTGCAACACCTCACACTTGTCTGCATTAAATTCTGTCTACCATTTTCAGCCCATTTTTCCAGCTAGTCCAGACCTCTCTGGAAATCATGATAGCCTTTCTCACTGTACCCTACACCCTCATTCTTGTTGTCATCTGCAAATTTGCTGATCCAATTAATCATTTTATCATCCAGATCATTGATACAGATGACAAACAACAATGGTCTCAGCACTGATCCCTGCGGCACTCCACTAGTCACAGGCCTCCAGTCAGAGAGGCAACCATCTACTAACACTCTCCGGCTTTTCCCACAAAACCAATGTCCAATCCAATTTACTACCTCATTTTGAATGCTGAACGACTGAACTTTCTTGACTAATCTCCCATGGGGGACCTTGCCAAGTGTCTTGCTAAAGTCCCTGTAGACAACATCCACTGACTTGCCTTCATCAACTTTCCTGGTAACTTCTTCAAAAAAAATTAGCTAGACATGACCTACCATACATAAAGCCATGCTGACTATTCCTAATCAGTCCTTGTCTATCCAGTTACTCATATATCTGGTCCCTTAGAATACCTTCCAATAACTTTCCAAGTACTAATGTCAGGCTCATCGGCCTATAATTTCCAGGTTTATTTTTAGAGCCTTCCTTAAACAGCAGAACAACATTAGCTATCCTCCAATCCTCCAGTAGCTCACCTGTCTCTGAGGATGATTAAAATATCTCTGCTAGGTCCCAGATAATTTCTGCACTTGCCTCTCACAGGGTGTGAGGGAATACCTTCTCAGGCCATGGGGATTTATCCACCTAATTTGCCTCAAGACAGCAAGCATCCCCTCCTCTGTAATCTGTATAGAGTCAATGGACTCAATGCTGCTTTGCCTCACTTCTATAGGCTCTGTGACTGTTTACTGAGTAAATGCAGATACAAAAGAAATCAATTAGGATCTCTCCAATCTCTTTTGGATCCACACATGGATTACCAATCTGATCCTTCAGAGGACTAATTTTGTCCCTTGCAACCCTTTTGCTCTTAATAGAAGGTTAGTTAGGAAGGTTCAATCATTAGGTATTAATATTGAAGTAGTAAAATAGATTCAACAGTGGCTGGATGGGAGATGCCAGAGAGTAGTGGTGGATAACAGTTTGTCAGGTTGGAGGCCGGTGACTAGTGGTGTGCCTCAGGGATCTGTACTGGGTCCATTGTTGTTTGTCATATACATTAATGATCCTGATGATGGGGTGGTAAATTGGATTAGTAAGTATGCAGATGATACTAAGGTAGGTGGTGTTGTGGATAATGAAGTAGGTTTTCAAAGTTTGCAGAGAGATTTAGGCCAGTTAGAAGAGTGGGCTGAATGATGGCAGATGGAGTTTAATGCTGATCAGTGTGAGGTGCTATATTTTGGTAGGAATAATCCAAATAGGACCTACATGGTAAATGGTAGGGCATTGAAGAATTCAGTAGAACAGAGTGATCTAGGAATAATGGTGCATAGTTCCCTGAAAGTGGAATCTCATGTGCATAGGGTGGTGAAGAAAGCTTTTGGTATGTTGGCCTTTATAAATCAGAGCATTGAGTATCGGAGTTGGGATGTAATGTTAAAATTGTACATGGTATTGATAAGGCCGAATTCGGAGTATTGTGTACAGTTCTGGTCACCAAATTATGGGAAAGATGTCAACAAAATAGAGAGAGTACAGAGAAGATTTACTAGAATGTTACCTGGGTTTCAGCACCTAAGTTACTGGGAAAGGTTGAGCAAGTTAGGTCTTTATTCTTTGGAGCGTAGAAGGTTGAGGGGGGACTTGATAGAGGTATTTAAAATTATGAGAGTGGTAGCTGTGTGGAACGAGCTTCCAGTAGAAGTGGTAGAGGCAGGTTCGGTATTGTCATTTAAAGTAAAATTGGATAGGTGTATGGACAGGAAAGGAATGGAGGGTTATGGGCTGGGTGCGGGTCAGTGGGACTAGGTGAGAGTAAGCGTTCGGCACAGACTAGAAGGGCCGAGATGGCCTGTTTCTGTGCTGTAATTATTATATTGCTATATGGTTAATATATCTGTAGACATGTAGGCTGCCAAACGGTTCAAAGCTCTAGGTATAGTTATTATCAACACAACCTTGGATTCAGCTTCTTCTTGCAGGCACACACATAACAAGGAAACACTATAGAGTCCAATAAAAACCACAAACAGCAAAGACCAACAAACATACAATGTGCCAAATAAAAGAATGAATCATACAACTAATAAAGAGTAAACAAGTAGTACACAGAAACTGTGCAGCAGGGTCCCCAAAGTGAGTCCGCGGGCTGCAAATTCAGTCCAGTGCTGAGATGAGTGAAACCGTTCCAGGAGCCCGATGGGTGTAGGGCAATAACTGCTCCCGAACCTGGCAGCATGGGGCCCAAGACTCCTTCACCGTATACCTACAGCACATCCTTAACACAAGTGACACGTTTCACTGTTGTTTCCATATGCACGTGATGCACAAATAAATCTGAATCTGAAGACACCAACTCTGTCAGCTGCACCACTGTGCTCGCCTGTGCTTCAATTCTGCCCGTGAAATTTCTGTTTAACACCATAGACATATTCCTTTCCACAGCAGTAGAACTGGTATAGCACCCAGTCTCGGAGGTCTGAGCCTGAGTAAGCTGCCTCCATTTGAACTGCATCGGAAATACATCTTTAAATGTGTCCACTTTGGCAGAATGGGAACACTCTGAGTCAAAAACTGGTGAGCTCAAAGGTATCAGAACAAATTATCTGAATTGCCAACTGAGTGTAGCACAGAGGGAGCGCTGTGCTGCCTCCATGATGAAATGTTAAATCATGCTGTTGTCCATCTTCTTATCCAGGTCTAATCTGAAGACGGGAATCAAAACTGCCCAAGCTAATGTTGTCAATCCAGCAATGTCATAAATAATGTGTCATTTATCTCAGTGTTACTGGCAGGCTACGAGTGTGCACAAGAGTATAAATTTTTCTATTTAAAAATAGCAGTTTACCTATAAAACTAAATTCCATTGTAACTTTTCATCAACTTTGGGAATCTGAGACCCCAAGAAATACTATTGGATTTGCTGACTCTTTCCACAGATGCTGCCTAATCTCTGAGTGTTTCCAGCATCTTCATTTTTTTCATTTTGCATTTCCTACCTGGAGTCATATTTACACTATCAGTGTATTTGGCTAAAATTGCAAAAAATGCAATCTTAATTGTTTTAATTGTGTTGGCGCGTGGCCTAGTGGGCAAGGCATCAGACTAGTAACCTGAAGGTCACTGGTTCGAGCCTCAGCTGAGGCAGCGTGTTTGTGTCCTTGAGCAAGGCACTTAACAACACATTGCTCTGCGACGACACCGGTGCCAAGCTGCATGGGTCCTAGTGCCCTTCCCTTGGACAACATCGGTGGCGTGGAGAGGGGAAGGCTTGCAGCTTGGGCAACTGCTGGTCTCCCATACAACCCTGCCCAGGCCTGCGCCCTGGAAACTGCAGGCGCAGATCCATGGTCTCTCAAGACCAAGGGATGCCACCACCACCACCAATTGTTTTAAGATCAAATTGCAGAGTAACTCATGCTGCTAGAACCTTCCATTTTAATTTTAAAAGCATCATGCAGAAAGGCAATCCTATCCATGGAACTCTGCACATCCTCAAAGTATTTCAGAATCAGAATCAAAATCAGATTTAACATCACTGGCATATGTGGTAAAATTTATTGCTTTGTGGTAGCTATAAATTGTAATGCATAATAATAATAAAACACTATACATTACAATGAAAAATAGAGATATAAATTTAAATTAAGTAGGTTGTGCAAAAATAAAGCAAAAAAACATAAAAGAAAATAATAAGGTAGTGTACATGGGTTAATTGTCCTTTCAGAAATCTAATGGTGGAAGGGAAGAAGCTGTTCCTAAAACATTGAGTGCGTGTCTTCGGGCTCCCTCCTTAATGGTAGGAATGAGAAGAGGCATTTCCTGGATAATGGGGGTACTTAACGATGGATGCCTCCTTTTGGAGCTGATTTTAAATCTTTGCAAGTTTCTTTAGCTGATGTCTTTGCTGCAAGACTTTCAGAAGGTCTCAAACTGTAAATTTGAGATGCCAGTTCACCCAGACAGCTCCTTCATTAAAATGAACTTTTAATGAGGTCTCTGTTGACAGCATGTTGCCAGCTACTGAGATGAAATCGAGATGGATCAGAATCATGAGCATACAAAGAGCAAACTTTCCAGTGATCAATATACAAAAGGAAATTGTAATTTTAAGAGTAGAGAAGGTGACAAGGGAACTACAGAAAATTTTGCAATAAAAACAGGATAATTGTGCCAGAAAAAAATGCAGAGTACAAAGTAATATTAATTGCAAATTATGTGCAACTCAAACTCAATCACTTGGCAATCCACACACAAGGTATGGTTTATGCTGGAGTTAACCAGTCCGCTCCTGAACCAGCGTGGATAGCTTGAATCATCACTACTCTGAAATGATTCTACGACATAAAGTCTTATTCTCAAAGGCGCTTTACAACTGATACTCATAGTATTATTTTTATTTGCACAGTTTATCTTCTTTTGCACATTGGCTGTCTATCAATCTTTGCCTATGTACAGTTTTTCATAAAATTTCATTGTATTTCTGTCATTCTGAAATGCCTACATAAAAATAAATCTCAAGGTAGATTTATTTTATCAAGGATATAGTAACATATACATACTTTTGACAACGAATTTAAATTGAACTTTGAACTTCAGATCTATTGTCCCTACGAACAGCTTTGCTTTTAGGTACTGCTACAAATGACTCTATACCAATACAGCTAGCAAGCAGTAGTGTATAACATTTATTATCAATAATTCAAAACTCAAACTATGGTAAAATTGATTATGTTTTGTGATATAATCTACGTTAATAAAATTCGACAGAACAGCTGACACAAATGCATCAAGGAATAACTTTTTCAAACAAAGAACTTTTTTCAAGACAATGTACACTTCCAAACTAGTGCCTGGCAGTGATGATTCGTGCAAGTTTTTTTTTGTTCAGGAGTTTAAATAACTCAGAGTAAGTTATTAGAGGCATGAAGTTCTATAGCACATAAACAGGCCCTTTGGCCCAGCTGGTCCTTGCCAACTAAGTAACCTAACTGAGATAATCTGATGAAATCAGCAGATTTGCTGAGGTTGGGTGAGACTAGAGCTAGAGGTCATGCCCTAAGGGTGAAAGGTGAAATGTTTAAGGGAACATGAGGATATTAAGAGTGTGGAATGAGCTGCCAGCAGAAGTGGTGGATGTGGGTTCAATATTGGCTTTTAAGGGAAGTTTGGATAAATACATGGATTGGGACAGGTATGGAGGGTTATAATCCAGGTGCAAATCAACGGGATTAGGCAGAATTAATAGTTTGAACAGATTAGATGGGTCAAAGGGCCTGTTTCTGTGTTCTAGTTCTCTATGACACAATATCACAAAAATCAACCTGCCCTCCAAGATCACTGTCTACACTTTTCTCAGCCTCAGCAGGTTAGTCAAAATAATGAAGGACCCCATCGACCCTGGGCATACCCTCTTCTCCTCTCACCATCTACATTATCATGCTCTTGCACCATATTATCATGCACTGCACTGTCTCTGTAACTATAATACTTTATTTTGCTTTCTGTTGTTGTTTTCCCTTATTCTAACTCAATGTACTGATGTGATGAAATGATCTGTATGGACGGCATGCAGAACGAAGCTTTTTACTAACCTCGATACATGCAACAATAATGAACAAATTTACAGTTTATGGTTTACACTGTTGACCAGTCATCAACAGAACCAGGGAGGGAAACTCACTACGCAGCTCATAATTAATCAAAGCTCACACTTTATTGTCTCTGCACAAAAAATAACGTAACTATGTTGAACAGGCCAACAACTTAGAACATGAATCTACCTTTCCCTTTGTACCAATACTCACTCAGAGCACTTTTCCAATTTATGACACTGAAATCCCGAGATGCCAATATTCTACAATATTTCATAGGGGATCTCTGTTGGCTAGGTGATCAGTCCTTTCTCTCCCAGACGCTGGTGTGGGGGTTCTTCCTCACGATGGTGTGTCTTTGAGAGAGTTATTGCTGTTAGTGCAATCAAAGTGTCCACTTTTATATTCATTACTTATCAATTCAAATGTTATGTTCCAGTATCATTGGATACACATCACCTGGTTGACACCTTTTTTGTTCAGGGCTACAACCCACATTGTTCAATGGTTTGCAGACAGACAGACAGACATACTTTATTGATCCTGAGGGAAATTGGGTTTCGTTACAGTCGCACCAACCAAGAACAGTGTAGAAATATAGCAATATAAAACCATAAATAATTAAATAATAATAAGTAAATTATTCCAAGTGGAAATAAGTCCAGGACCAGCCTATTGGCTCAGGGTGTCTGACACTCCGAGGGAGGAGTTGTAAAGTTTGATGGCCACAGGCAGGAATGACTTCCTATGACGCTCAGTGTTACATCTCGGTGGAATGAGTCTCTGGCTGAATGAACTCCTGTGCCTAACCAGTACATTATGGAGTGGATGGGAGACATTGTCCAAGATGGCAACTTTGAACTTTGCAACTTTGACAGCACCCTCTTTTCAGACACCACCGTCAGAGAGTCCAGTTCCACCCCCACAACATCAGTGGCCTTATGAATGAGTTTGTTGATTCTGTTGGTGTCTGCTACCCTCAGCCTGCTGCCCCAGCACACAACAGCAAACATGATAACACTGGCTACCACAGCCTCGTAGAACATCCTCAGCATCGTCCAGCAGATGTTAAAGGACCTCAGTCTCCTCAGGAAATAGAGATGGCTCTGACCCTTCTTGTAGACAGCCTCCGTGTTCTTTGACCAGTCCAGTTTATTGTCAATTTGTATCCGCAGGTATGTGTAATCCTCCACCATGTCCACACTGACCCCTTGGATGGAAACAGGGGTCACTGGTGCCTTAGCCCTCCTCAGCTCCTCAGGTCTGCCCCCAGCCTTGTGTCTTTGTTTCTTTCAACTCTGACAGGTCCAAACCAGTCACACTAGGCAACCCAGACACTGCATCTAACAAGATTACAGATTGCTTCTCCAGTGGTTCTGGTACTTTACATAATAAATAGCTACTCGTCTGAGAATGGTCTCATGTTTAGCAGAATATGAAGCTTTTTACATCCACATTCAATTGCTCTGATTAGATTTTCCCAGAGCAAGAATCAATTCAGAGTCCACAACATGTTGCGGGGGAACTGCAAGGAGAGACTCACAGAGTGGGCATTTCCATCCTACTGCCGTTGACCTATTTAAGTTTGACATTTTCTTCCGTATTTTAAATCTGCCGTGGCTTACAACACAAAAGCATAGAGGTTAGCAAATTCAGAAAATACTAGAAGAACTCAGCAAGACAAACAACATCAGTGGATAGAGAAACCAATTAAACACTTCAAGTCAGTAACATTCCTCAGGACAGCATAGTAGTAAAAACGGTCATCGAGTAACTCATAAGGCAGGACTGCTAGTTCTGTGATGTTCAAGTGCCTTTTACAATAGCTGGTAAATACAATAATGCAACACAGGTGATATTGAGAACATTATATCCATCCTGTCCAATATTCTACATAATCCTGTTTCCCGGTTCTTGGTTTGCAGATATTTAAATACACTCTATGGACTCTTTATTAGATACCTTCTGTTCTTAATCGAGTGGCTACTGAGTGTATGTTCATGGGCTTCTGCTGCTGTAGTCCATCCACTTCAAGATTCAACATGTTGTGCATTCAGAGATGCTCTTTTGCACACTACTGTGGTAACGTGTGCTATGTCAGTTAATGTCACCTTCCTGTCAGCTAGAACCAAACTGGACAATCTCCATTGACCTCTCTCATTAACAAGGAGTTTTCATCCACAAAATTGCTGCACACTAGATGTATTTTTTGTTCCTGTAAACATTAGACTGTCGTGCGTGAAAATCCAAGGAGATCACCAGTTTCAGAGATACTGTTACTACTCTGTCTGACACCATCAGTAATTCGATGGTCAAAGTCACTTAGATTACATTTCTTCCCCATTCTGATGTTTGAAACATAGAAACACTACAGCACAATACAGGCCCTTCAACCCTCAAAGTTATGCCGAACATGCCCCTACCTTATAATTACTAGGCTTACCCATAGCCCTCTATTTTACTAAGCTCCATGTACCTATCCAAAAGTCTCTTAAAAGACCCTATCGTATCCGCCTCCACCATCGTTACCGGCAGCCCATTCCACACACTCACCAATCTCTGCATAAAAACTTACCCCTGACATCTCCTCTGTACCTACTCCCCAGCGCCTTAAACCTGAGTCCTCTTGTGGCAACCATTTCAGCCCTGGGAAAAAGCCTCTGACTATCCACACGATCAATGCCTCTCATCATCTTATGTTTGATCTAAACAACAAATGAATCTCTTAAACGTGTCTGTATGCCCTTATGCATTGAGTTGTGGCTACATGAGTGGCTAATTAGATATTTACATTAACAAGCAGGTGTAGGGGTGTACCTAATAAAGTGGCCAGTGAGAGTATATTAAATTAAATAAATGCTGAAATCTAATACTGTAGGAATATCAGTAAAGCCAGATTGTTGCAAACTCTTAACATTTCTTCAGGGAAGGAATTATGTTGTCTTTACATCCGGAGTTATATACAAAAGTTATTTTCCACTTAAAAAGCAACACATTCCTAAAGTCAACAATGCATGCCATATCACTGATACTCAAACTTTGCCTCTAATCACTGTCTTATTCATTCAGAAGTATTGCAATGCAAACTATCAAGGGAGTAAACCATCATGCCAACACCATTTGGTTTGTCACACCAATGTAAGTTCTAATACAAAGTGACATAATTAATTGCCATTTTTGCTGGATCGTGTTTTCTTGAGTTTTAAATGGCGTAATCACCAGCCTTGTTAAACAAACCATCGTGGCCCCAGCAATTTTAAATGAAAGGATGACCACGTCCATATAAACACAACACTAACTTTAACTCTGCACGTAAATCATTCAACTGTCTACACATCTCCTTCCATTAACCTCACATTCTCCGATCGTATTCAAGATTTAAGACCATAATTTTCAAGATTTAAGATTGTTCCCTGATGGGACTGGGAGAAACAGTCTGTAAACCAGAAGGATGGGACCTTCTATGATATTGCTGGACTCTTTCTGGCACCTTTCTCTATATGTGTCATTGATGGTGGGTTAGCTGCTGCCAGTGATGTGTTGGCTAGTTTTAAATACTCATCATAGAGCTCTCCTCTAATCTTCCTCAGAAAGTAAAAGCGTTTGTGAGTTTTCCTGGCTGTGTTCTGGTACCTTAAGAGGTTGTGGAAGATGTGCAATTGCAAGAGTTTGAAACTGCTCACAGTTTCCACTGCTGTGCCACCAATATGAAGGCAGGGTGTGAGTGATGTGGGTTTTCTTAAAGTCAATAACCACCTCCTTTGTCTTATTGACATTGAGGAAGAGGTTATTTGCCTAGCACCAAGCCTCCAGCTCTTTCACCTCCTCTCTTGTAGGCCATCTCATCGTTGTTGGTGATGAGCCCCACTGTTGTTGTATCGTTGGTGAGCAGGGCAATGGGATTGTTTGAGTGTCTGTGCAGAGTGGACAGCAGTGGGCTCAGCACACAGACCTAGGTGGGGGGGGGGACACACCCGTGTTCAGGATGAGGGGGAGGGAGGAGCGGTTGTGCATCCAGACTATCTGAGATCTGTTGGCTAGGAAGTCCAACACTCAGTTGTACAATGGCGTCCTTAGTGATGTTTTCAGATATGATCGCATTGCAATGGCCACAAACCAATAGTGACACAAAGCTGTGTTTGCTTCTGAAAATCCGAAGGACTGTAACTACTTCATACTCTAAAGAACTGAAACAATTCTGATTAACTGCTGAATTATAAAAATATACGACACAAAAAATAGCCATTCAGCCCATTATATCCACACTAGCCAATAAAGAAAATGTCAAGCTAATTCTTCATCGCAGGTCAATAGGTCAAGGAAATTTAGGTGCTCATCCAGGTTTCTACCTGCAACATCTCTTCAGGCAACGAGTCCTGGAACTACCCACCCTTTGATGGAAGAAACCTTACTGACAATGATCTTAAGTCTATACCCTGGTTATTGACCTGATTGATGGTGTCTGTTGTATTGTTTCCCAGTTATAGAGTCCCAAAAGTTAGAGATACCATGCCAGATTGGATGGCACAGGAGCACAACAGTTGGCGTAATGCCATTACAGTGGGTTCAAATCCCCCACTATCTGGAGGGAATTTGTATATTCTCCCCGTGACCGTATGGGTTTCCTCTCGCACTCCAAACACATACGGGTTAGTAGGTTAGTCGTTCACACGGGTGTAATTCGGCGGCACAGGCTCATTAGGCTGGAAAGGCCTGTTACCATCATGGATCTCTAGATAAATAAAAACAAATTATCCTGCTTGTGCTGTAACAAAATAAAAACAATTAAAACAGTAGTTGAACAGAAGTAATTACAAAGAGTACTGATGAACTGAACACTGGGCCTAGCAAAGAGCACTATTGATTAGTTTTAAAAGAACGGAGTGCTTTTCCTAGAACAAGAAATCAGGATGCAGCAGTCAGCCCCCTTTCCTTCCTACAATAGCTTAATAAACATAACTCTGCTGTAAATGCATTTAGCAATTTAACATTAAAGCTTTTATGATAATGCAACCACAGGATGGCATGGCAGGAGGGAGATACGTCTCTACTCAAAGGAGGCGTAAGGTGCTCCTTCCCTCCGCTAGCCTGCAGGTCACCCTTGGGCAACGTGTGGCACCTGCTTAGCCCCCCCCCCACAATCAGGGTCACATGGGAGCAGATGGTAGATGGTCATTTGAGCAGCATATCACAGCTCCTGGTTATGTGACCACTGATACCAGGCAGACAATCTCTAGAAAGGTTTGATAATGGCTGGGGTCACCCATTTTGTAAAGACACTGCCCAGAAGAAGGAAATGGAAAACCGCTTCTGTAGAAAAATTTTCCAAGAACAATTATGGCTATGGAAATACCGTGATTGCCTCTGTCATACGACTCGGCGAATAACGAATGAACGAACCCCAGGATTGTCATTAGAAACTCCTTTTTCACCGATGTCCTTCAGTGAGGGAGTGTGGTGAACTACATATACCTGTCTGGACACGCCCCCCCGCTGACTGCTCCTGTGGCTCCTCCCACTGACCCCGGTATAATGGCGATTGGGGCCTGAGCCCTGCCCTCAGTCTCCAGGATGTAGTATGGTGGTCAATTGCTGCTTGTTGCTTGTTCTTTCTTCCAGTCAATAAAAGCCTATATCTCACCTCACGTCTCAGAGAGTTGTTGATGGTGCATCAATTTTATTGACTGGAAGTTTTAAAACATGGAAAGTATTTTATGTCCGGAAAAATTAGACTTGGACCCTCAAAACTCAGAAGCAGCTCTTGCCTTTGAACTCTGGCTTGCATGCTTCCAATCATACTTGGAGGAGGTTTGTGCGACTGAGCTTGCTATTATGCACAGAATTCTCCTTTCGAGGGTCAACCCGAAAGTTTACTCACTTATCAGGGACCTGCCAACCTACCAAGGGGCACTGGACGCCCTCAAAAGACAGTACCTGCGGCCGGTGGACACCGTCTACGCAAGACATCGCTTAGCGACGCGGCGACAGCGACCCGATGAGTCGAGCGCCGAGTTTCTCCGAGCCCTACAGACACTCGTGCGAACTTGCGACTGCAAAGGTCTGACGGCGGAACAAAATGCAGAGCTGCTAGTACGAGACGCCTTTGTTATGGGGATCAGGTCAGTGTATGTGCGCCAGCGGCTGCTGGAAAATGCCGATCTTACCTTACGCTCAGCAATCGAGACAGCCGACACGCTGGAGGCTGCTCTGCGCAACGCTGACGCTGTCCAGCCGCGCGATCCCCCGCCGGTCCTGTGGACACCTCAGACCCCGCCACCCGTGAGCGAATTCACCAACGCCGCTGCCAGTCGCAAGTCCACGAACTCCCCAAAACTGACCACAGCTGCTGCCAATCGCAAGTCCGCGCAGTGTTACTTCTGCAGACTCGAAAAGCACCCCCGAAAACGCTGCCCGACCCAAGAAGCGACCTGCTCCAGCTGCAGGAAGAAGGGCCATTTCGCCAAGGTCTGTAAGTCTGAACCACAAGCTGGGTCGGGCAGTGCTGCATGTGAGGCATGGGGGCTGCCATCTTGGTCGCCGCCATCTTGCCTGCCCACCTCATGCGAAGCATGGGGGCTGCCATCTTGCCTGCCCGGATGGGGGCGGCCATCTTTGTCGGCGCCACCTCGCCCCGCCCCCGACCCACCGGTGCTTACCAGGCACCAAGACGGCAGTTCAACTCAGGCCTCCATAACCCTCGACCAAAGCACCCCACACCAGCTTGCAAGGTCAATGATGGACATCCTGGTGGAGGGGCACAGGACTAGCTGCCTGTTCGACATGGGCAGCACTGAGAGTTTTATTGACCCGGACACGGTGCAACGCTACGGACTCGTGACATGGCCGGTAAGCCAGAGAGTCATCATGGCTTCTGGGTCGTATTCCACAGACATCCGGGTGGGTTGTGTAGCGACATTGGTGGTGCAGGGCACAGAATATCGGAACTTTGCGCTACTGGTCATGCCTCAACTGTGCGCGCCTGTGCTATTGGGGCTGGACTTCCAGGACCACCTCGAAAGTGTGACAATGGCATATGATGGGCCCCTCCCACCACTCACTGTCAGGAATCCTCAGTTTTGTGGGACTTCGTCATATACCCCGCTACTGACCACACACACACACACCGACCCGCACATTCCACCTAGCACCATGCCGACAGCTGCGCTACTGACACCACTTGCAGCCTCTCCACCCTCAAGATCCCTCCCCCACTGCTGTTCGCCAACCTGACCCCCGACTGTAAACCTGTGGCAACTAAAAGCAGGAGGTACAGCGCGGGGGACAGGGCCTTCATTCAGTCAGAGGTGCAGCGGCTGCTCGGGGAGGGGATCATCGAGCCAAGCACAAGCCCTTGGAGGGCCCAGGTGGTTGTTGTTCGGACCGGGCAGAAAAATAGGATGGTCGTGGACTATAGCCAGACCATCAATAGGTTCATGCAGCTTGACGCGTACCCCCTACCCCGCATCGCGGATATGGTCAACCAGATAGCTCAGTACAAGGTGTACTTGACAATAGATCTGAAATCCGCTTATCACCAGCTCCCCATCCGCCCAGTGGACCGCCCCTACACCGCATTCAAGGCGGGCGGCAGGCTCTATCACTTCCTGCGCGTCCCCTTCGGTGTCACAAATGGTGTCTCTGTCTTCCAGAGGGAAATGGACCAGATGGTGGACCGGTACAAACTGAAGGCCACATTTCCCTATCTGGATAATATCACCATCTGTGGTCACGACTGGTTGGATCACAACGCCAAACTCCAACGATTTTTCCAAGTGGCCAAAACCCTGAACCTTACTTATAACAGGGACAAGTGTGTGTTCGGAACCACCCGAATTGCTATCCTTGGGTATGTCGTGGAGAACAGGGTCATTGGCCCTGATCCCGACCGTATGCGCCCCCTGTTAGAACTCCCTCTTCCCACCACCCTCAAAGCCCTCAGACAGTGCCTGGGCTTCTTTTCCTATTACGCCCAATGGGTCCCCCATTACACAGACAAGGTCTGTCTACCACATTTCCCCTCTCTGCCGAGGCCCGTGCGACCTTCAGCCGCATTAAAGGGGACATTGCCAAAGCAACGATGCATGCGGTGGACGAGACCATTCCCTTCCAAGTAGAGAGTGACGCCTCCGATTTCACGCTGGCTGCTACCCTCAATCAAGCAGGCAGGCCAGTAGCATTCTTTTCTCGTACCCTTCAAGGCTCTGAAATTCGGCACTCCGCGGTGGAGAAAGAAGCCCAGGCCATAGTGGAAGCTATTAGGCACTGGAGGCACTATTTCGACGGCAAAAGGTTCACCTTGCTGTCCGACCAGCGCTCGGTTGCATTCATGTTCAGCAACCAACAGCGAGGCAAAATCAAAAATGATAAAATTTTGTGGTGGAGAATAGAACTCTCCACCTACAACTATGATATCCTGTACCAGCCTGGAAGGCTCAATGAGCCCCCTGATGCCCTATCCCGGGGAGCGTGTGCCAGTGCACAGCTCGACCAGCTATATGCCCTCCATGCACATCTTTGCCACCCGGGGGTCACCTGATTTTACCATTTCGTGAAAGCCCGGAACCTGCCGTACTCCCTTGAGGACATCAGGATGATGACCAGGGACTACCAAGTCTGCGCTGAGTGCAAACCGCACTTCTACTGTCCTGAAAAGGCGCAACTTAACAAGATCACCCGCCCCTTTGAGCGACTGAGTGTTGACTTTAAGGGCCCCCTTCCCTCCACCGACCGCAATGTCTACTTTCTCAACATTATTGACGAGTACTCGCGGTTCCCCTTTGCCATCCCCTGCCCCGACACCACTGCCACGTCCTTCATAAAAGCCCTGCACCAGCTCTTCACTCTGTTCGGATATCCCTGCTATATCCATAATGATAGAGGGTCCTCCTTTATGAGTGACGAGCTGCGCCAGTACCTGCTGGCTAGGAGCACTGCTACTAGTTGGACCATGAGCTATAATCCCCGGGTAAATGGACAGGTGGAGAGGGAGAATGCCACAGTGTGGAAGGCCACACTTTTAGCCCTTAAGTCAAAAGGGTTGCCGGTCTCTCGATGGCAGGAGGTCCTCCCCGAGGCACTCCACTCTATCCGCTCCCTGTTATGTACGTCCACCAATGCCACCCCTCACGAGCACCTATTCTCTTTTCCCAGGAAGTCTGCCACTGGGACCACCCTACCAGCTTGGCTGACATCCCCAGGGCCAGTGCTGCTCCGGAAACATGTGAGGAGCAATAAATACTCCCGGCCAGTCGAGAGGGTTCACCTTCTACATGTGAACCCCCAGTATGCCTACGTGGTCTTACCTGATGGGCGGGAGGACACGGTCTCCGTTCGCGACCTGGTGCCCGCAGGAGCAGCAGACCACTACCCCGAACACTCCATGGTAACTATGAACCCTGTACCCGAGGTGACACCGCGCACACTGAGCCCTACACAGACTCCTCACGACACTCCTATACCGGGCATCTCGCACGCGCATATACCAGGTGCCTCGCACACGCGTGAGGGATCACTGACGCCTAGTGGGCTGACACCTCCAGTTAGGCTGGAACCAGCACAACCACCGTCTCCGGTGCAATCACCACCATCTCCAGTGCAATCACCGCCGGTGCTACGTAGATCGCAGCGACAGATTCGACCACCTGATAGACTTAACCTGTAAATATACTTGTAAGAAACTTCGCCCCATGGGGACTCTCTTTTAAAACAAAGGACTTATACTCTCTATATTGTGTGGTGGTTGGTCTGGAATTGTTGTTTTTTTTTCTTGTGTTGTGGGGTTTGGGGAGGACACTAAGCTCACTTGTCTTTAATTTAGGTGCTTTTTTGTTAAATTCTCTTCCTCTGTAGCATATTGTTATTGTATGCTTAACCTTGCTCTGTATTAATGCTCCTCATTGGGATTTGGGGTTTTTAATTTTGTAAAATGTTTTGAAAAACTAATAAAAAAATTAATTAAAAAAACAAAGGGGGGAGTGAATGTGGTGAACTACATATACGTGTCTGGACACGCCCCCCCTGCTGACTGCTCCTGTGGCTCCTCCCACAGACCCCTGTATAAAGGCAATTGGCGCCTGAGCCCTGCCCTCAGTCTCCAGGATGTAGTATGGTGGTCAATTGCTGCTTGTTCTTTCTTCCAGTCAATAAAAGCCTATATCTCGTCTCACATCTCAGAGAGTTATTGATGGCGCATCAATGAGATCTGCCAGTTTTACCTGGTCTGGGCTATAAATGACTCCAGAATAATTTCTATGATTTAATTTTTGCTGGCAAGCCACTCAAGGCAAGGGATTGCTTCAGTGAATCGTCAGACACGTTGCAAACAGATCAAGTTGAGATGGCACTTTTCAGCAGCTTGTTGGCCAATTAGTTGAGGTTATATAATGATCCCAGAGTTTCACAATCCTTAAGCTTTTAAGCCGAACTTTAGTTTGAAAAAGTGATGTCATATCTTGTGGATTAATAAAGCAAACATTTAACAGAGCAAACACCTCTTGTACACAAGAGATTCTGCAGATGCTGGAAATCCAGAGCAACACACACAAAATGCTAGAGTAACTCAGCAGGCCAGGCGGCATCAATGAAAATGAATAAACAATTGACATTTTGGGCAGAGACTCTTCATCTGGACTTGAAAAGAAGACAGAAAACGGCAAAATAAGAAGGTGGGGGAGGGGAAGGAAGACAAGCTAGAAGATGATAGTTAAGCCAGGTGGGTGGGGGTGGAGATGAAGTAAGAAGCTGGGATCTTATAAGTGGAAAAGTCAAAGGCTAGAAGGAATCTGATAGGAAAGGAGAGTGGACCATGGGAAAAGGGAAGGAGGAGGGGCAAAAGGGAGAGGTGATAGGCAGGTAAAGAGAAGAAATAAGAAGCCAGAGGGATGAATTGAGAAACAGGGAAGGGAGAGGGAATGTTTATGGGAAACTGGGGAAATTGATGTTGATGTCATCAGGTTGGAGGCTACCTAAACAAAATATGAGGTGTTGCTCCTCCAACCTGAGAGTGGCCTCATCATGGCAGAAGAGGAGGCCATGGAGAGACATGTCGGAACAGAAATGGGGATAGGAATTAAAATGGCTGACTACCAAGAAATTTGGCAGATGGAGTGGAGGTGCTTGACTAAGTGGTCCCTGGTCTACATTGGATCTCACCAATATAGAGAAGGCCACATCAGAAGCACTAATTACAGTAGACAACCCCAACAGATTCAGGGGTGAAATGTTGCCTCACCAGGAAGGACAGTTTGGGTCCCTGAATAGAGGTGAAGGAGGAAGGAAATAGACTGGGCAGGTGTTGCAGAGAATGATGTGTTGGACGCAAGTAGGTGAGGACAAGAGGAACTCTATCCCTATTAATGAGGCAGGAAGATGGGCTGAGCACGGAAGCCCGAGAGACAGAGGAAATGCAGGTGAGGGCAACATCAATGGTGGAGGATGGGAAACCCCATTCTTCAAAGATGGAGGGCATCGCTGATGCCGTTGAAAGGAAAGCCTCATCCTCAAAACAGGGGTAGTGGTGATGAAGGAACTGAGAAAAGGGAATGGAAATTTTATAGGGGACAGGGTGGGAGGAGGTATACTCAAGATAACTGTGGAAACAATGGGTTTATAAAAGATATTGGTAGACAGTTTTCTTCCAGAGATGGTGACAGAGAGATCGAAAAAGGAAAGGGAGAGGTGTCAGAAATGGACCAAGTGAATTTAAGGGCAAGGTGGAAGTTGGAGGCAAGGTCAATGTAATTGACTATCTCGGCATGGGTGCAAGAAGCAGCACCAATATAGCGATCAATATAGTGCAGAAAGAGTTGAGAAGCTTTACCAGGGAAGTCTGGAGCATAGTCTTTTCCACAAAGGTAGACATAGCTGGGGCTCATGTGGTTTCCCATGGCTTTACTTAGAGTTTAGAGAAAGGGGGATGAGTTGAAAGAGAAATTATTGAGGGTGAGGACCAAGGCCTTTTGATACTGTTTATTGAAGCAAGCAATGTACAACATGAGAAAAATGACTGGGTTTGGTCGAAGAGGAAGCGTTTAACTTGAAGGTAAGTGAGGCCATTGAGCCACAGTGCGATACAATGTGGAAACAGTCTCTTCAGTTCACTGAGTCCATAAAAAATTCCAAAATGTTCAAAGTGAATTTATTGTCAAAGTACATACAAGACCATAAGGCCATTAGACTATAAGATATAGGAGAAGAATTAGACCATTTGGCCCATACAGTCTGCTCTGCCATTCAATCTTGGCTGATATTTTCCCCCTCAGCCCCACTCCCCAACCTTCATCCCACAACCTTTGATAGCATGTCCAATCTAGAACCTATCAAGCTCTGCCTTGAATACACCCAACAACCTGACCTCCATAGTGGCCTGTGGTAGTCAATTTCACAAATTCACCCCCCTCTGGCTAAAGACATTCCTCCCCATCTCTGTTTTGAAAGGGGACCCCTCTATCCTGAGGCTGTGCCCTCTTGTTCTAGACTCCCCCACCATGAGAAACATCCTTTCCACATCTACTCTGTCTAGGCCTTTCAACATTCAAAAGGTTTCAATAAAATCCCCGCTCATCCATCTAAATTCCAGCAAGTACAGACCCAGAGCTATCAAACGTTCCTTGTATGATAACCCTTTCATTCCCGGAATGATTCTTGTGAACCTCATCGGGGCTCTCTCCAACGCAGCACATCTTTTCTTGGATAAGGAGTCCAAAACTGTTCACTATACTCAAGGTGTGGCCTCACCAGTGCGTTATAAAGCCTCAGCATCACATCCTTGTTCTTGTATTCAAGACCTCTTGAAATGAATGCTAATATTGCATTTGCTTTCCTCACTACCGATTTTACCTTCAAGTTAACTATTAGGGTGTTCTGCACAAGAACTCGCAAGAGCCTTTACATTTTAGATTTTTGGATTTTCTCCCCATCTAGAAAATAGCTTGCACGTTTATTTCTTCTACAAAAGTGCATGACCATCCATTTTCCAACATTGCATTTCATTTGTAGCTCTCTTGCCCATTCTCCTAATCTGTCTAAGTCTTTCAGCAGCCTAACTGTTTCCTCAACACTACCTGCCCAACCACCAAACCTCATATTATCTATAAACATGGCAACAAAATCATCTATTTCCATCATCAAAATCGTTGACATACACCATCACACCCTTCAACATCTAGCACACTGCTAGTGACTTCCACAGTGAAGACTGAGGCAAAATAGTAATTTTAGTTCATTTGACATCTCCTTGGCACCTGTTATTATTTCTCCAGCCTCATTTTCTAGCAGACCTGTATCTAATCTCATCTCTCTTTTATTTTCTACTTGAAAAAACTTTTATTATCCACTTTGATATTGTTTGCTGGCTTGCTTTCGTATTTCATCTTTTTCATCCTTATGATTCTTCTAGTTGATTTCTGTAGGGTTTTAAAAGCTTCCCAAACCTCTGCCTGCCCATTAAGTTTTGCTTTGTTGTCTGCCCTCTCTTTTGCTTTCACGTGGACTTTGACTTCCCTTGTCAGCCACAATTGTACTATTTTGCCATTTAAATATTTCTTCATTTTTGGAATATATCTGTCCTGCACCCTCCTCAATTATTCCAGAAACTCACTCCATTGCTGCTCTGCTGTCATCCCTGCCAGCATCTTCTTCCAGTTTACTTTGGCCAACTCCTCTCTCATATCACTCTAATTTCCTTTATTCCACTAAAATACTGTTACGTCAGACTTTACTTTCTCCCAATCAAATTTCAAGTTGAACTCAATCATGTTGTGACCACTGCCTTCCGAAGTGTTATTTTACCTTAAGCTCTCTAATATATATATATATGTCACCATATACTACCCTGAGATTTATTTTCTTGCAAGCTTTCACAGTAAATACAAAAAAACACAATAAAGTCAATGAAAAGCCATACACAACAAAGATACACAAATAACCATTGTGTAAAAGAGACAAACTGCAAATGTGAAAAGAAAAAACATAATAATAATAAAAAATAAGCAATAAATATCCAACACATGAGACTAAAAGTGAATTGACAGGTTGAGGAATCAGTTCAATGTTGGAGTCAGTGATGGTCAGTGAGGTTACTGAGCATCTATCCCCATTAGCATTAATCCTACACTAACTCCCTGCACCTCTTTTCCACCCCCCACACTGACAGGCATCTAAGTAGATGAGTTAAAGTGAGGTAATTCCACTGCTTCAAGTCCTGGCAGCTGAACCTTTGAACGGTCAGCTTTGTAGAAACTGAATTTGAAAGCAGGATTAATAGAATTTTAAAGGGTCACAGTATAGCTGAAGGATCTGAGTGAATGGAAATTCTCTGTCAAGTCTGAGTACTCAGGGCAGCATGTCAAAAATCACATGATTAGGTTCGGTTTCAATCTGAAAAACAGACTATTGTACCAGCTTAACTTTACTCCACCTCAAAGACAAGGTTGTTCTGGCTGTTAATTGGATGTATTTTTTAAAGGAAGCATTTCTGAATGAAATTATGAGAGGCAAATTGGTAACTGTTTTATTATTAGTAATAGGTAACGTATACTGAGGTGCAGTGAAAAAAAACTTTGTTTTCTTTCAAACCATATATATAATTTTCGGCACGGACTAGGAGGGCCGGAATGGCCTGTTTCCGTGCTGTGATTGTTATATGTTATATAATTTCATCACATTAGTGCATCCAGGTGGTGCAAAGTGAAAAGCTTTAACAGAACATAGAATATAGTGTTGAGGTTAAAGAGAAAGTGCAGCGCAGCAGACAATAATGTACAAAGTCACAGTGAAGTTGGTTGTGAGATAAAGCATCCATCTTATCATACAAGGGATCTATTCAATAGTCTGATATTGGTGGGATAGAAGATGGAAAAGCCTGAAACCTCATACCATCTTGAGGCAGTTGGTATGAATTTTCAGACTTTTGTACTGCCTGATAGGAGGCGGGTAGAGTCTTTGAAGATGTTTCCTGTTTTAACAAGTTAGTGGGGTGTAGGTGGCCCCATAAAGGAGATGCTGATCTCTGCTATGTGCTGAGCTGTGTCCACAATTCTCTGCAGTTTAACTATAAAATATGTTTAATAAAATATGTCACAAACTCTTTGATAGCAGCTGGGCTCCATTGTTGATTTGATTCATTAGATGTCATGTATTTTCAAGACGCCACATGATATTACCAGCATTGTTAGATGGTGATATCCAATACTGAAAAAAGAGTTTATCAATTATATGTTTATAATTGTCTCTGTCTCCCCATTCTCCCCATCTTCCCCACCCACAGGAAAGTGCAGGATACCCTTAAGGTTAACCTTCAGCTTGAGTTGGTGGTGAAGAAGGCGAATGCAATGTTGGCATTCATTTCTAGAGGAATAGAGAATAGGAGCAGGGATGTGATGTTGAGGCTCTATAAGGCACTGGTAGGCCCTCACTTGGAATACTGTGTGCAGTTTTGGGCTCCTTGTTTAAGAAAGGATGTGTTGACATTGGAGAGGGTTCAGAGAAGATTCACTAGAATGATTTCAGGAATGAGAGGTTTAACATATGAGGAACGTTTGACCGTTCTTGGACTGTACTCCTTGGAGTTTAGAAGAATGAGGGGGGACCTCATAGAAACATTTCGAATGTTGAAAGGCATGGTCAGAGTGGATGTGGCAAAGTTGTTTCCCATGGTGAGAGAGTCTAGTACGAGAGGACATGACTTGAGGATTGCAGGGCGCCCATTCAGAACGGAGATGCATAAAAATTATTTTAGCCAGAGGGTGGTGAATCTATGGAATTTGTTGCCACGGGTGGCAGTGGAGGCCATGTCATTGGGTGTATTTAAGGCAGAGATTGATGGGTATCTGAGTAGTCAGGGCATCAAAGGTTATGGTGAGAAGGCGAGAGAATGGGACTGAAAGGGAGATTGGATCAGCTCATGATAAAATGGCGGAGCAGACTCGATGGGCCGAATGGCCGACTTCCGCTCCTTTGTCTTATGGTCTTATAAACACTTCAATTTTTGCTGTATTTAATTAATTTATATTTCTTTCCTACAATGGCATCGATCAGTGTCTGGGATTTGTTCATTGGTTCTGTGGGTATTTATGTCCAGAGGGAATAAGCCATGGAAATGCATCTGTGACTGGAAAGGTGGCTTGGATTTTACATCACACACTATAGCAGCAGAGATCTGACCCTTGGCTCTGAGCACAGGACTCACAACTCTAAAATTTCAAAGTAAATTTTTTATCAAAGTATGTACATGTTACATTGAGATTCATTTTCTTTCAGGCATTTATAGGAAAAAGTAAAGAATTTACAAATAAAAACATACATAAAGAAGACTGACAAACATCTCTGTCTAATCTGTTAGGGAGTCTCTCCTTCTTATAGGAGTATCATCCTCTCAGTCCAGATTTGCTTACTTATGAAATAGGAGGCCATTGGGTCAATCATTTCCGTGCTAGCGGGGCCTGCTCTGAAAGTAGCATAGTTGCTACAGCTCGGGACATTCCAGCGTTCAACTCTGCCACCATTTGTAAGGAAGCTTCTACATTCTCGTGAAACTCATGGGTTCCTTCAGGGTTCTCCGGTTTCCATCCAAAGACGTACCAGTTAGTACATATATGTCAAACTCAAGGCCCGTGGGCCAAATCCGTCCCACGGTGGAATTATCTTTGGCCCGCAAGATAATATCTAATTACTTTTAAAGCTGGCCCCAGTAATCGAAGCGCCTATGGCGTATGATATGGCTAATGCTGAGTTTATTCAGGTACCAGGTTTTCAGGGTTTTTAGTGTTTATTCGGCAGTCTTGCTCGGCAGTCTTCTTCATAAGAAACGGAATTTGTAAAGTGAAACACTTTGTAGTTATAGCAGAGACTGAGACACATGAGAGCAGGCTGAAAAAACGGAGGCAACGAAAGCTGCGTTCGCACACGTCCGACTGATCCGGCCTGCATGAAGCTGCATTTTGCTCAATCCGGCCCGTGACCTAAAATGAGTTTGACACCCCTGAGTTAGTAGGTCAATTGTTCACTGTAAACATACCCTGTGATTAGGGTGGAGTTGCTGGGCAGTGTGGCTCATTGGGCCAGAAGGGCTTGTTCCACACTGTATCTCTAAATTTAAAAAAAGACAATGGATTATTCCTTTAGTTTTGACTCTTGAGTTTTGGTTGCAATCCAGTGAAGAGAAAGTTCAATTGTAACAAACTATCCTTTTGATTCATCTAATCAATCAGTGTGACATCACAGCAAAGGTCATTTGTACACAGCAGATCTGTTATTAGTAGCCAAATGATCATCTGATTTCCCAAATTGATGACATTTCTCTGTATTCCTGCTGAGGGTAATTGCTAACGAAACAAGCCTGTTGCTAGCTTATGTCTTCAGCTCCTTTGCCTATCTTACACTTTGCATATTTGCAATCAAAATATCGATCAAATATTTCATATATAACTCCATCCATCTGCTCTTCTTTGTACTGCCAAGCTTGCTAATTCATTTTCAGAAACTAGGACGGACCTGTTTAATTGGACAGGGATATCTAGTCTTTGCAATATGTTTTACCAGCTGCATCCCCATCCCAAGTGCAACAATTAATAGAACATAGAACAGAAAACATACAAGCGTACAGTGCACTACGACCCTTCAGCCCACATTGTCATGCTTACTTTTAACCTGCTCCTCGATCACATTGATGCAATTACGAAGAAGGCACACAAGCAGCTGTATTTCATTAGGAGTTTGATGAGATCTCCAAAGACTCTATCAAATTTCTACAGAGGTACTGTGGAGTGCATCACCCACCGGTATGAAGGGACCACTGCACAGGATCGGGAAGAGCTACAGCTCAGCAGCTGCATCATGGGAACCAACCTCTCCATCACTGAGGGCATCTTCAAAAGGCAATACCTCAAATAGGTGTCATCCATCAGTAAAGACCCCCAGCAAACTGGACATGCCCTCTTCTCATTACTACCATCGGGGGGGAGGTAGCAGGGCACAGAGACACACATGCACACAATGTTTTATGAACAATTTCTTTCCCTCTGCAATCAGATATCTCAACGGTCAATTAACCCATGAATGCTACCTCACTATTCTTGCTCTTTTTTGGTATTACCTATTTAATTTATAGCATATGTATCTATTGCACTGTACAGCTGCCCCAAAAAACAAATTTCACAACATATGTCAGTAATAATAGTCCTAATTCTACTTCCAGTCTATTCCCATGTGCCTACCTAAGAGTCTCTTAAATCTCCCTATTATATCTGCCTCCACCTCCAACCCTGGCAATACGTTCCATGCATCCGCCTGTGGTGGTTCAGTCCGAAGTCCGTGGACCAGTCCGCGGACTCTGGGTTTTCCGGCGGTCCCTTGCTGCGGTTAGACTTAACTAGAAACACCTGAGGCTCATATTGGAACTGGGAATATAAGTGACCCTGGTATTGAGTGTGGTTGGGGGTCTTGTTGAGATACTCATGGCATAGATGGCTGGTGGAATGCTAGAATGTGCTTTTACCATCCTTGGGGTTGTGTTGGAGAACCATGGCTTCTGGGAGCCTTGTTGGTAGTAGTTGGAGTGGTCATTGTGGTATGGATTCAGCTGTTTCCTGGGCCAGCTGGGTGGCCGTCAGCCACTCTGAGCTAGGTAGGGATCTGATTGCTTCTGTAGCCAGCCAAGACTGCCAGCTGTAATGGCTACTTGGAGCTACCCTGATGTGGAGGTGGAACTGTCTGTTGTTCCTTGGTGTTTGTCTCTTCCTGTGCTTGCCCCTGTGGGGTAAGTCTGGCTGTTCTGCTTTTGCCCTGTGGGGGGGGGGGGATCTGTCTTGTCTTTGCCTCTGTTGAGTATGTCAGGCTGTTCTGTGGTTACCTGATGGATGGTCCTGCCCCACCTTGGTGTGGAGTTATAGATGAGTCCCGGCTCTATGTCTGTGTACTGTCCTATCTCATGTCAGTGCCTTGTTAAAGATGAGTCCCAGCTTGCTGGAGGATGAGTCCTGGCTCCATGTTGATGTACAGTTCCTAGCCTACCCCTAGCTCTAACCTCTGAGTTCCCCAAGCTCCAAGCCTGCAGCCTTGACCCAAGTCCCTAGCCAAGCCTCGTCATGTCCTTGCCTGGATTTGGGGGTCTGAGCCTGAGGCAAGACCCAGGTTCTGGGTCCTTGTCCAGTCTTGGGCTCGGAGTCTACTCCAGGCTCCTTGTCCCCAGTCCCTTGTCCTGGTCCTGCTTCCCCTGCCTAGACTGCATCCTGTCCCTGTCCTTGGGTTCTGTCTCGTCCTGTTCTGGGACTCCAGTGTCTGTGTCCTACAGTTGGGTCCTGATTCAACACATGACTTATGACACCACCACTGTGTAAAATACCTATCTCTGACATTCCCCCTATACTTACCTCTAATTACCTTAAAATTATGCCCCCTAATGTTAGCAATTTCCATCCAAGGAGAAAGTCTCTGGCTGTCCACTCTCTCTGTGCCTCTTATCTTGTACACCTCTATCAAGTTACCTCTAATTCTCCATTGCTGCAAAGAGACAACCCCTAGCTCAGTCAGACTATCCTCATAAGACATGCTCTCTAATCCAGGTCGTATCCTGGGGTATCTCCTCTGTACCTTCCCTAAAACTTACAAACCCATCCATAATGAGGTAACCAGAACTTCAAGTGTGGTCAAGCCAGAGTTTTATAATGCTGTAATGTTATCTCATAGCTCTTGAACACATTCCCCTGACTCATGAATGCTAACACACAGGAAGCCTTCTTAACCACCCTATCAACTTGCACAGTACCTTTGTGGAATCTTTGGGGATTGCCCCCAAGTTCTCTCTGTTCCTCCACACTGCTAAAAATCCTGCCATTAATGCTGTATTATGCTTTCAGGTTTGAGTTTCCAAGTGTATCACTTCACACAGTTCCAGATTGAACTCCATCTGCCATTTCTCAGCCCAGCCCTGCATCCTATCAATGTTCCATTGTAACCCATGGCAGCTAAAACACCAACAACCTTTGTGTCTTCTCCAAACATACTAACCCACTCTCATCTAAGCCATTTATAAAAATCACGAAGAGCAAGGGTACAGAACAGATCACTACAGAACATCACCAGTCAGTGACCTCCATACACTCCATGTACTATCACCCTTTATCTCTGTGGGCAAATCCTTACTAAAGTCAATAACTCCTCATCCACTGCTCTACCTTTATCAATTTGTTTGGGCACTTCTTCAAAGACTTCAATTAGCTCGTGTGGCACGACATGCCCCTCACAATGCCATACTGACTATCTCTAATTAAGCTATGCTTCTCCAAATGCTCATTAGTTCTGTCTCTAAAAATCCTCTAATAGCTTGTGCAAAATTGATGTAAGACTAACAGGACTATAATTCTTTGGGTTATCTCTATTCCCTTTCTTGCACAAAGGAATAATATGCTCCTTCAAGAGCTAACTCATCTTCCCAAATGAGTGATTCAAAATTCTGTGTGAAACCTGGGTTAGAATATTTCTTCAGGTCGAGCACAGACATATCCTTATTGAATGAAATATCGCTGGTCCATCCAATGATATATTTTATGTAACTGCTTTTACTGATCCTGGCATCCACCACTAGCAGCATTTCTCTAGTTTGATATCACTTGCAAGGTGCACTCATTTGCATGTGATGTCAACTCTAATATTATTCATGCCCAGTATCATTCTGCAGAGGTTGAGGCTATATTTTGAAGATGACCTATTTCTAAGTTTTCAGAAGACAACATCAAATTGTTACTGTTTTGTGCACAGAAATATGTGAAATCCTTTGTTTTCTCACAAGTAGGGGACAGGCAGTGGAAGTAAGGCTTCAATCATTCTTAATTTAGCAACTTTGAGATAAGTCTTTCCTGTCAATCACATTGCAAAAAGTCAAGAATCTTTTGATAAAAATTTATATTCGACCAAAGCTTTCAGATGGCTGAGTACTTGGCCCTATTGGATGCTACTTTCCAAAGTTTTTTTAAATGCATTCTGACCCATTAACGTTTCCATACAATGTGTATAGCTAACAATGGAAAGTTTACATGAGTATAATTTCAGTAAACAAACCTTCCTTATATTGAGTATGTGACTTTTCAGCTTTGAGAATGATAATTTCAGTTGTGTTATGCAGTATTTCGAATGGGCTGTTCATTTGGGAGAAGGAATACAGCTACTCCAATATTCCACTATGTGACAATGTGTGCTGGTACTGTGAGCAAAATTAGAACATGTCAGAATACATTAAAAAGTTCCAGGTTGAGAGGAAGGTGAAATTCAACAGGATGGAATCCATTGGCAGCCCTGGAAGCTTCAGAGAAATAGAGATATTTGTCAAACTCCTCTTGAATTTCTGTAATGAGATTGATGAGAAGCTCAAAGCTCAGATTTGTTAAATTAGTAAATAAAGCCTTGTTTGTGTCATCTTTTGCCTCCTCTGCAGTAACAATTGATGATCACGCTGTAGGACAAAGAATGGATTAAAGTAGGTCTACTTGATTTCCTTCAGCCTTTGGAGGACACCAGTTCAATGTAACCTTGCTCTCTGTGATTTTTAAAGATGACTTGGATGAGGAGGTGGAAGTGTGGATTAGGATTTTGCTGATGACATGAAGGTTGGTGGTTTTGTGGATAGTGTAGAAAGTTGTCCTAGATTACAATGGAACAATGATAGTATGTAGAGCTGGGCTGAGAAATGGCAGCTGATGTTTGATCTGGAAAACTGTGAAGTGAAACATTTTGGAAAGTTGAACCAAGTTAAGAGCCCATGGTATTTCAGGAAAGTTTTTGGCATGGTTAGAGCATTGTCTGATTGGTAGGAGGAATAAAGGATCTTTTTCTGGTTGGCTGCTGGTGACTAGTGGTGTTCTGCGGGGGTCAGTGTTGGGACCACTTCTTTTTATGCTGTTACTGGGGGATTTTTAACAGTATAGAATTTGCTCCAAAAACTGATAGGATGGTTAAAAATGTATGGTTTGTTGGCCTTCATTGATCATGGATTTCAGATCAAGAGCCACAAGTTTGCAGCTCCATAGAACTCTGGTTAGACTACACTTAGCTTAGCATATTCTGTTCAATTCTGGTTACCACATTATATGGGGAGAGGAGATGGCCAAAATAAATTGGAAGGAGATGCTGGGAGGGATGACAGCAGAGCAGCAATGGCGTGAGTTTCTGGGAAAAATGAGGAAGGTGCAGGATGGATGTATTCCAAAAAGGAAGCAACACTCAAATGGCAAAATAGTACAACCATGGCTGACAAGGGAAGTCAAAGCTAATGTAAAAGAAATAGAGGGCATACAACAAAGCAAAAATTAGCAGGATAGAGGATTGGAAAGCTTTTAAAGACCTAGAAAGCAACTAAAAGAATCATTAGGAGGGAAAAGATGAAATATGAAAGCAAGCTAGCAAACAATATCAAGGTGGATGGTAAAAGCTTTTTCAAGTATGTAAGAAATAAAAGAGAGATGAGAATAGATATGAAGCTGGATAAATAATAATGGGAAACGAGATGACAGATGAACTAAGTATTTTGCATCAGTCTTCACTGTGGAAGACACTAGCAGTGTGCCAGATGTTGAAGAGTGTGAGGAAAGAGAAGTAAATGCAGTTACTATTACAAGGGAGAAGGTGCTGAAAAGGCTGAAAGACCCAAGGGTACATAAATCAACCGGACCAGATGAACTGCATCCTAGCATTCTGAAAGAGGTAGCAGTAGAGATTGTGGAGGTATTAGTAATGATCTTTCAAAACTCATTAGACTCGGGCATGATGCCAGAGGATGGGAAAATTGCAAATGTCACTCCACTCTTTAAGAAAGGAGGAAGGGAACAAATAGGAGATTATAGACAGTTCACCTGACCGCAGTGGTAGGGAAGATGTTGGAGTCAATTGAATTGAAATGAATTTTGGTTTATTGTCATTTAGAAACCACAACTACAATGCAGTTAAAAAATGAAACAACATTCCTCCAGAATGATATCACAAAAACACACAACAAAACAGACTACACCAGAAAGTCTACATAATGTTTGGCAATTCCCAAATCCAGAGTCCGGGGAGGCTGCTGCGTATTAATATCGTGCTACAATCTTAGCGTGTTTTGCGACAAGGAGCTCCAAACCCACCGGACAAAACAAGACTACCCAGACACACCAAGTCAGGAGACCAACTCTACCACCCAACAAACCAAAAACTAAAGCTACAAGACCTACACAAAACTACATACAAATGTTTTTAGTTACAACATATAGTTACAACAGTGCAAACAATACCATAATTGATTTTAAAATAACAGACCATGGGCACAGTAAAAAATAGTCCAAAGATGTTAAAAGACTATAAATTCGAAAGAAACCACCACACAGTTTCCACAAGTCCTCAGGGCCCTGATAGACTCGTCATCCCACGCAGATGGCAGAAGGGAATACCCCTTCTTCCCAGCAGAGACCCGGACCTCACAACAGCAGCAGCAATGAAGAAGGCCTTCCTGGAGATTTCCAGATGTTCCTCTGTACTCCCATGTCCATTTTTCATCAGATTAGGATTGTGCACGGCACCCCGCTTGACAAATAACAGATATCAACTCCGGAGGGGCCGCCATCTGGAGTACTTGGTGACACAGGACAAGATAGGACAAAATCAGTATGGTTTCCTTAAGGGAAAATCTTTCCTGACAAACCTGTTGGAATCCTTTGAGGAGATTGCAAGTAGCATAGATAAAGGAGATGTAGTGGATGTTGTATATTTGGACTTTCAGAAGGCCTTTGACAAGGTGAAACACATGCGGCTGCTTACCAAGTTAAGAGCCTATGGTATTACAGGGAAGTTTTTGACATGGTTAGAGCATTGTCTGATTGGTAGGAGGCAATGAATGGAAATAAAAGGATCCTTTTCTGGTTGGCTGCCGGTGACTAGTGGTGTTCTGTAGGGGTCAATGTTGGGGCCAATTCTTTTAATGCTGTATATCAATGATTTAGATGATGCAATAAATGGCTATGTTGCTAAGTTTACAGATGATACAAAAATTGGTGGAGGGACAGGTAGTGTGGAGGAACAGTTAGTCTGCTGAAGGACTTAGACAGATTGGGAGAATGGGCAAGAAACTGGCAAATGAAATACAATGCCGGAAAATGCATGGTCATGCACTTTGGTCGTAGAAATAAAAGTACAGACTATTTTCTAAATGGGGAGAAAATCCAAAAATCTGAGATGTAAAGGGACTTGGGATTGCTTGTTAAGAACACCCTTAAGGGTAACTTGCAGGTAGAGTTGGTGGTGAGGAAGGCAAATGCAATGTTAGCATTCATTTCAAGAGGTCTAGAATACAAGAGCAAGGATGTGATCCTGAGGCTTTATAAGGCACTGGTGAAGCCTCAACTTCAGTGTTGTGTACAGTTTTGGGCTCCTCATCTTAGAAGAGATGTCCTGGCATTGGAGAGGGTCCAGTGGAGTTTCATAAGGATGATTCCAGGAATGAAAGGGTTCTTGTATTAGAAGCGTTTGATGGCTCTGGGTCTGTACTTGCTGGAATTTAGAAGGATGAGAGGAAATCTGGAAACCTTTCAAATGTTGAAAGGCTTATATAGAGTAAATGTGGGAAGGATGTTTCTCATGGTGGAGGAGTCTAGGGCAAGAGGGGACAGCCTCTGGATAGAAGGGCTTCCATTTAAAACAGAGATGAGGAGGAATTTCTCTAACCAGAAGGTCGTGAATCTATGAAAACAGGCAGCTATGGAGGCCAGGTCATTGGGTGTTTTTAAGGTAGATATTGATAGGTTCTTGAGAGGACATGGCATCAAAGGCTATTAGGAGAGGGCTGGGGAGTGGGGCTGAGGAGAGGGAAAAAAATCACCCATGATTGAATGGCGGAGCAGACTCAATGGGCTAAATGACCTAATTATGCTCCTATATATTTTGGTCTTGTGGTCTTGTATGAAGGATGTGAAAGCTCTAGGAAAATTGCCAAAGAAATTTACTAGGATGCTACCTGGATTAGAGAGCTTGCCTTATATGGAAAGGTTGAACAAGCTAGGACTTTACTCTTTGGAGTAAAGGAGGAGGATAGGTGACTTGATAGAGGTGAGTATGAAGATAAGAGGTATTGATAGAGTAGACAACCAGTGCCTTACTCCTCAGGCGGAAATGGCTGATACAAGACTTCAAAACTTGAAGGTGATTAGGGGGATGTCGGAGACCTTTATTTTTTTACAGGAAAGTGGCGGGTGCATGAAACACATTGCCACAGTGTAGTGGCAGAGTCAGATGCATCTGGGAGATTTAAGAGACTCTAAGATAGACACATGGATGATAGAAAAATGGAGGGCTATGTGGAAGGGAAGCATTAAATTGACCTTGGAGAAAGTTAAGAAATCAGGACAATATCATGATCTGAAGGACCTGTAATGTGCTATACTCTTCTATGTTCTAAACATACCATTACAGTTGATGATCAAAATGTACTTTGTTTTTGTTTCAGCTTTGCAATTGTCAATTTTCTTCCTCTTTTTAATCTCTTTTTTCCTCTCATTGCAACCTCTCTCTCCTTCACCCTCTCTCCCTCCAGATCTTTCCCTCATAGTATGAAAGTTACATTCCTTTTGATGACTGCATAGAAACAGAATGAGAGAAGGATAGTATAGAAAACATAGAAAGCCTACGGCACAATACAGGCCCTTCAGCCCACAAAGTTGTGCCGAACGTGTCCGTACCATAGAAATTACTAGGCTTACCTAGTAATAGCCCTCTATTTCTCTAAGCTCCATGTACCTATCCAAAAGTCTCTTAAAAGACCATATCATATCCAGCTCCACCACCATGCCAGCAGCCTATTCCACACACTCACCACTCTCTGTGTAAAAAAAAAACTTACCCCTGATATCTCCTCTGTACCTACTTCCCAGCACCTTAAACCTGTGTCCTCTCATGGCAACCATTTCAGCCCTGGGGAAAAAGCCTCTGACTATCCACATGATCAATGCCTCTCATCATCTTATACACCTCGATAAGGTCACCTCTCATCCTCCATCACTCCAACAAGAAAAGGCCAAGTTCACTCAACCTGTTTTCATAAGGCATGCTCCCCAAACCAGACAACATTCTTGTAAATCTCCCCTGCAGCCTTTCTATGGCTTCCATGTCCTTCCTGTAGTGAGGCAACCAGAACTAAGCACAGTACTCCAAGTGGGGTCTGACCAGGGTCCTATATAGCTGCAGCGTTACCTCTCGGCTCCTAAATTCAATTCCACAATTGATGAAGGCCAATACACCATATGCCTTCTTAACCACAAAGTCAACATGCGTAGTTGCTTTGAGCGTCCTATGGACTCAGACACCAAGATCCCTCTGATCCTCCACACTGCCAAGAGTCTTACCATTCATACTATATTCTGCCATCATATTTCATCTACCAAAATGAACCACTTCACACTTATCTGGGTTGAACTCCATCTGCCACTTCTCAGCCCAGTTTTGCATCCTGTCAGTGTCCCGCTGAAACCTCTGACAGCCCTCCACACTATCCACAACACTTCCAACCTTTGTGTCATCAGCAAACTTGCTAATCCATCCCTCCACTTCCTCATCCAGGTCATTTATAAAAATCACGAAGAGTAAGGGTCCCAGAACAGATCCCTGAGGCACATCACTGGTCACCGACCTCCATGCAGAATATGACTCGTCTACAACCACTCTGCCTTCTGTGGGCAAGCCAGTTCTCGATCCACAAAGCAATGTCCCCTTGGATGCCCTGTTTCTTACTTTCTCAATAAGCCTTGCATGGGGTACCTTATCAAATGCCTTGCTAAAATCCATACACACTACATCTACTGCTCTTCCTTCATCAATGTGTTTAGTCACATCCTCAAAAAATTCAATCAGGCTCGTAAGGCATGACCTGCCCTTGACAAAGCCATGCTAACTATTCCTAATCACATTATACCTCTCCAAATGTTTATAAATCCTGCCTTTCAGGATCTACTCCATCAACTTACCAACCACTGAGTTAGGACTCACTGGTATATAATTTCCTGGACTATCCCTACTCCCTTTCTTGAATAAAGGAACAACATCCGCAACCCTCCAATCCTCTGGAACCTCTCCCGTCCCCATTGATGATACAAAGATCATCAGCAGAGGCCCAGCAATCTCCTCCCTCATCTCCCACAGTAGCCTAGGGTACATCTCATCTGGTCCCGGCTACTTATCCAACTTGATGCTTTCCAAAAGCTCCAGCACATCCTCTTTCTTAATATCTACATGCTTAATCTTTTCATTCAGCTGCAAGTCATCAAGACAATCACCAAGATCCTTTTCCATAGTGAATACTGAACTAAAGTATTCATTAAGTACCTCTGCTATTTCCTCCGGTTCCATACACACCTTAACCACTGTCACACTTAATAGGTCCTATTCTTTCATGTCTTATCCTCTTGCTCTTCACATACTTATAGAATGCCTTGGGGTTTTCCTTAATTCTGTCTGCCAAGGCCTTCTCATGGCCCCTTCTGGCTCTCCTAATTTCCTCCTTAAACTCCTTCCTATTAGCCTTATAATCTTCTAGATCTCTAATATTACCTAGCCCTCTGAACCTTTTGTATGCTTTTCTTCTTGACTAGATTTAATACGGCCTTTGTACACCATGGTTCCTGTCCCCTACAATAACTTCCCAGTCTCACTGGAACATACCTATATGTCCCTTCTGAATCACTTGCCTATCCTCCCTCATACACTGACTCCAAGCTTTCTCTATTTGTGAGCAACCGCCTCTTCCCCAGTCTCTTCAGTTCGGATCCCACCCCCTAATAATTCTAGTTTAAACTCGTCATTTCAATTGTATGATATAGACACAAGCATTAAGATGCATTGGATCAATGGTGACTTGGCCATTTACATTCAGAATTAACTTACCCATAAGATGGCAGAGGACAAATACCAATAGTATTTATTCTGGTCAATGGTCTATGACTAATAGTGTTCTGGGTGTTTGTGTGATATATATAAATGACCTGGGTGGAAATGTGGATGGATGGGTGGGTCAGTAAACTCACAGATGATACAAAGATTGATGGTGTTGTGAATTGTGCAAATCATACATCTGGATATGATCATCTGCAAATATGGGGAGAGCAATGCTAGATGGAGTTTAACACAGCCATATGTGAAGTGTTTCACCTTGGGAGATCAAAAGTAAAGGGACAGTACACAGTTAATTGCCAGACCCTTAAAGGAAATGATGGGCAGAGGGAACGTGGGGTCAAAGTTCATAGTTGACTGGAAGTGAAATAAAAACACTTGGACAATGACATGTTTGGCTTTAGCCAGTGATGCATTGAGTTTGAGTTGGGAAGTTATGTTGCAGTTGAATAAAACTCTAATTAGATTGCAGTTCTGGTCACCCTAAGACAGGAATGATGTGGACGCAAAAGTTTATCAGCTGCTGTCTAGATGAGAGTGTATGTGCTTTGAGGAGGTGCTTGAAAATCTTGGGTTGTTTTCTCTGAAGTGATGGAAACTGATAAGAGATCGGATGGAAGTTTTTAAGTTTATAAATGGAATGGATAGAATAGGCAGAAAATATCTTCTTTACCCAGAGTCACAATGTCTAATACTCGAAGGCATGCATTTAAGGTGAAAGCGGGCAAGTTCAAAGGAGATATGAGGCCAGAGGCCAGTGGGTGCCTGGAATGCACTACCAAGGTAGTGAAGAGTACTACAGAGGCTCTTAAATAAGCATATGAATGTATAAAGAATGGAGGATATGGACATTGCATAGGCAGTAGAGATTAGTTGGTCATTACATTACTAAATTTGATTAGTTTGCATAACATCATGGGCAGAAGGACTGTGTTATATTGTTCTACTTTCTATAAAATGCTTCACAAAACAATGGAGCCACCAGATTGAACAGCTCTATATTATCCTACCCAAAGAAATTCTTAGCAAGAATATTGCTGCACTCTGTACTTCCTTGTAAGCTCGCTGCCAAAGTGCACCACTATTAATAAATAAACAGGCCTCAAAGGGAGGAGCACTTACTGTATCAGTCTGACACTTGAACAACTGCTGTCTTCAGCATTTGTAGGCCTGCGTGCTTGTTACTCCTCCCCACTTCCCCTCCAGGCAAAGTCAATGTTACATCAGCAGCAAATCTCCCAGGTTATTGCTCAATGGGAACTAAAAGCAAACGTTAGACTTGAAGTTGAGTGCACTGGGTTTGTTGGAGAATTGAAACGGATCTGACGGAACAGGGCATAGCAGAGCTCTCTGCCACCTGTAAGGTAAAGATTCCTATTGATTAACATTTCTCTTGTTTATTAAAAAAAGGAGGAAATATCTGATCTTTGTCTCATATTGTTGACAACAGACTCTCAGATTTCCCTGAACATTGCATTGTTTTAAATAGTTGCAGCTCCAATCTCTGCCAGCAAGGAAGCCGATTAAATTTTACCTTCAGATTGGTATATCCTTCTGCTTACAAACCATGAGCAAGTTATAGGAAATCGAGAGCAACACACACAAGATTTTGGAGGAACTCAGCAGGTCAGGTGAAATCTCTGGAAATGAATAAACAGTCAACGTTTCAGGCTGATACATTTCAGAGGTCTTGATGAAGCATCCGGTCCCAAAATGTCATTCGCTTATCCACTTTCATAGATGCTGCCTGACCTGCTGAATTCCTTCAGCATTTTGTTGTTCTGGACTTCTGGCATCTGCAGGACCTGTTGCGTTTATAGGGAATAGGTTAGGACTTATTCACTGGAGATTGGGAGAATGGCGGGAGATTTGATAGGAGTGTACAAAATTATAGGGTGGAGGGGTGGAGATACATCTCTACCGAAGGCACTCCTTCCCGCTGCTAGCCTGCAGGTCACCCTTGGATAAAGTGCAGCACCTGCTTCGCAGCATCCCCTCCCGACCAGAGCCTCGTGAAGCCATGAGAACAGGTCGTGGGTGGTTATATGAGCAACTGGTGCACATCACATTACTGGCTACGTGACCACTGATGCCAGGAACACCATCTCTGAAGTGTCTTGATAATGGCTGGGGTCACCTGTCTTGTAAATACTCTACCCAGAAGAAGGCAGTGGCAAACCACTTCTGTAGAAAAATTTGCCAAGAACAATCATGGTCACGGAAAGACCATGATCACTTTCGTCATATGACACAATACATAATAAACAAACAAATACAAAATTCTGAGAAAGGTAGATGGGGTAAATATAGGGCAAGCAGGCTTTTCTCCTTCAGGTTGGGTGAGACTAGAGGCTCATTGGTTAAAGGTGAAAGGTGAAATCCTTAAGGAGAATATGTGGAGGCATTTCTTCATTCAGAGGGTGCCGAGAGCATAGAAACAGCTGCTGGCAGAAGTGAAGGATGTGGGTTTGATTTAAACATTTAAGAGAGTTTGGATGAGAGGGGTATGGAGGGATGTGGTCCAGGTGCAGGTTAACAGAACTAGACAGAATCATAGTTCATCATGGACTAGATGGGCTGAAGGGCATGTTTCAAAGGTACATTTTAATGTCAGAGAAATGTACGTATACAATATACATCCTGAAATGCTTTTTCTTCGCAATCATCCACAAAAACGGAGGAGTGCTCCCAAAGAAAGAACGACAGTTAAATGTTAGAACCCCAAAGTCCCCCCCCCCCAGCTCCCCTCCCTCCCGTGCTTAAGCGGCAGTGAGCAGCAATCCCCCCCTCCCCCACCAACAAAAAAAAGCATTGGCACCCGAATGAGCAAAGCAACAGCAAAGACACAGACTTGCAGAACTCCAAAGACTACATTGTTCACCCGGCATTCAATATACCACAGGCTCTCTCTCTCTCTCCCTAATATGGGAGAAAGTGATGTCTCCATTTCACAGCGAGAGGGGAGATATAGCATTCTGTTGTGTTGCTTTTTCCACGCTCTGTGCCCAACTCCCACAACACACCAGTCTTCTGCTCGGACACCGACTTCCGATTCCCCCCCCCCCCCCCACCACCCCCAGTCTTCAGAGCCACGAAAACTCGGCCCTCCAAAGTCGAGCAGGGCTCTTAGCATGCGAACAACGTCCAACTGTGAAACGCCGAGAGCAAGTCCCATTCCTGCAAAGAACCATAGTCAGTGCGTAACTCCAGCTCAGGGTCTTCAAAGAACCCTGAAAAGAAAAAATAGAGATATGAAAGATGGAAATAGAGCTGCTTCCAAAGATGCAAGCAAAGGAGTCGCTGTTAGATACCATTAGTCCTCCGAAGCTCCACCTTTCGGTCCTGTAGTTCCCTGTGACTCTAAATGTGATGGACAACACACACAGAATGCTGAACTAATTCAGCAGGTCATGCATCATCAATGGAGGGGATTAGACAGTCAGTGTTTCTGGTGGAAAACCTTCACCAGGACAGCTGAGATCCTCTGGAATATTGCAGGCTTTGCTTAAGATTTCCCAGAATCTGCAAAATCTCTTGTGTCTCAAGTAATATGGTGAACTTTGTTCTTTATAAACTCATGTGGGCCCAATATGCTTATGGGATGAAACAGAACTCCAAAGGTATTTCGTCTGCCTTTACCTTGCACGGGAGTTGGGAAGTGACAAAAGGAACTGATCAAAAATAGCTCAGGAGAATTCGCTCAGGAAAACTGAGATCAAAAGTAGACATGAAAAGAAAGCTTTCCAGTTCAAAAGAAGTTAATTTCAACAAATATCTCTCCGAGCTCTCTCCTTTTTCACACAATTTGTATATTAGAGAGCCCCCTAATGTTTTCTCATGGTTCTGAAGTTTTGCCCAATTTATACATATATAATTAGTTAAATTAATTAAGTAGTGCAAAAAATAGGAAATAGAAAAGTAATGAGATAGTGTTCATGGGTTCAATGTCCATACGTCTATTTAGGAATTGTATGGCTGAGGGAAAGAAGGTGTTCCTCAATCATTAAGTGTGTGCCTTTAGGCTTCTTTACCTCCTTCCTGATGGTGTCAATATGAAGGGGGCATGTGCTGAGTGGTGGGGGTTCTTAATGATGGACACTGCCTTCCTGAGGTAACTTTTATTAAAGATGTCCTAGATGCTACAGAGGCTCGTGCCCATAATGGAGCTGACTAATTTTACAATTCTCTTCAGTTTACTTCAATCCTGTGCAGTATCCCCCCCCCCCACCCCAGACAGTGATGCAGTCAGTCAGAATGCTCTCCACGGTACATCTGCTGAAATTTGCAAGTGTTTTTGGTGACACACCAAATCTTCTCAAACCCCCAATGAAATATAACTCCTGTCTTTATTGCTCCATCGATATGTCGGGTCCAGCTTAGGTTCTCAAAGATCTTGACACGCAGGAACTTGAAATTGCTCACTCTCTCCACTTCTGATCTGTCTATGAAGAATTTCTGGGTATATAAGCCACAGTGAGCCTTTCTTTAAGCCATCAAGCCCTAATCACTGTCATAGCTCATGAAATGCATCACTTTGCAGCAGCAGTCCAGTACAACACGTAAAAAGTTACAATAATAAATAAGAGGGGCAAAAAGAGAGCAAAGTAGTTCATGGATTTATGGTCCATTCACAAACCTGATCGTGGATGGGAACAAGCTGCTCCAAAAACGTTGGGTGTGGGTCTTCAGGCTCCTGTACCTCCTTCCAATGGTTGTAAAGAGAAGAGGCCATGTCCTGGGTGGTGATGGTCCTTAATGATGGATGCTGCCTTCTTGAGGCATTGCCTTTTGAAGGTGTTCTCGATGGTGGGGGAGGCCAGTGTCCATGATGAAGCTGGCTAAGCTTACAACCCTCTGCAGTTTTCTTTTCCAATCCGGTGTATTGGCCCCCATGATGCAACCATTCAGAATGCCATGTTTATCAGAGAGCCATTAAGCATATTATTATTTATTTATTTAGATATACAGCACAGAACCTGCCCTTCTCACCCTTCGATCTACATTGCCAAGCACACCACTGATTTAACCCTAGCCTAATCACAGGAGAAATTACAATGACCAATTAACCTACTAACCGGTACGGCTCTGAACTGTGGGAGGAAGCCCACAGGCACGTGGGAAGGAAATGTACAAACTTGTTTGCAGCAGATGCCGGAATTGAACTCCGGACTTCAATGCTCCAAGCTGTAATACTGTTGAGCTAACTGCTACGCTACTGTAGCGTCCCACAGGTTTGGCTGAACAAGGTTAGGAGAAAAAATAAAATCATCTTCGAAGCCTGCTTCGGTGTTGGCGATGCAGATTTGAGGGAGGATCTGCCTTTAGTTGCTATTCTTCTAGTGGATTTGGAGGATTACATGATAACAGCATTGTTAGTATTTTTGCCAGTGCATTGAGGTGCCTGCTGTGGGTTGTCCAGGTCTCAGAAGCATATAGGAGGGCAGGAACCTTTACTGCCCAGTACCTTGCAGGGCAGCATGCTAGTGTAGCAGTTAGTGCAATCACTTTACAGAGCTAGTGATCACTGATCATGAACAAGAGAAAATCTGCAAGAGAAGAGTCTTTTGTCAATGAATACCTGAACTTTCTTCCACAGACCCTCTTACCAAAAGTGTCCTGCTGATGCTTGAATGGACAATGAATGAACTGGAATCATTTTCTTTATTATGAGAGCACAATTACATGGAGCATTGCTATGAGAAAGCTGCATCCAACACCAAGACCCTCATCAACCAGGCCATTCTCTCTTCTCGCTACTGCCACCGGACAGGAGGTGCAGGAGTCTGAGGTCCCCACCAATAGGTTCAAGGTTTGAGAGAGATCCTCCCTCAAATCTGCATCGCCAACACTGAAGCAGGCTTCGAAGATGATTTTATTCTTTCCCCTAACCTTGTTCAGCCAAACCTGTGGGATGCTACAGTAGCGTAGCAGTTAGCTCAACAGTATTACAGCTTGGAGCATTGAAGTTCGGAGTTCAATTCCAGCGTCTGCTGCAAGCAAGTTTGTACATTCCTCCCCACGTGCCTGTGGGCTTCCTCCCACAGTCCAAAGCCGAATCGGTTTTGATCCCTTCAACCATCAGCCTTCTGAACTTGCATGGATAACTTAACTCACCTCAACTCTGAACAGATTCCATAACCTACAGACTCACTTTCAAGAACTCTACAACTTGTGTTCTCGGTATTATCTATGTTTTATTTGCACAATTTATCTTCTTTTGCACGTTGGTTGTTTGTCAGTCTTTATGTATAGTTTTTCATAAATTCTATTGTATTTCTTTATTTTCTTGTAAGTTTCTGTAAGAAAGTGAATCTCAAGGTAGCCTATGGCAACACATACATAATTGATAATAAACTCGCTTTGTCTTTGGCATATAGAGTTAGAGAAGTGATGGGGTCTACTTTGGAATTGCTCTTTATATATAACATGTATGGTAAATTTGTGTTTTTTGACTATGGGAAATGCATGGTTAGAGAAAACCAGCCAGAGGATATTTTGATACTATTTTTCTTCACAATGATGGCATGACCCCGGGAGCATTGCGGAGCAGAGAAACCTAGGATTACAATGCACGATTCCACAAAAGTGGCGTCACAGGTGGGCATGACCTGTGGTGTCACGGTGCAGAAGGCTTTTGGTGTGCTGGCTTTCAGGGCAATGAGTATAGCAGTTCAGATGTTATGTCACTGTTGTACAATACATTGGTAAGGTCGCCTTTGGAATATTGTGTTGTTTTGGCCATCCTTTGTGAATTTTCAAAGTTCAAAAGTCAAAGTACGCTTATCATCAAGGTACCATAAACAACCCTGAGATCCATTTTCCTGGGGACATATATGATAAATCCATATTAGAATTATAACCATAATAGAATCAAAGAAAGACTGCACTCGGCCACTGTGCAAAAGACACAAAAAATGTAAATACAAAAATAAATAAATAAGGAGTAAATATTGAGAATATGAGAAGAGTCCTTGAAAGTGAGCCCATAAGTTGTGGGAACGTTTCAATGATGAAGTGAAGTTGAGTGAAGTTATCCCTTTTGGTTCAAGAGCCTGATGGTTGAGAGGCAATAATTACTCCTAAACCTGGTAGTGTGAGTCCTGAGGCCCCTGTACCTTCTTCCTGATTGCAGCAGAGAGATGAGAGCATGACCTGGGTGGTGAGAGCCCTGATGATGGATGCTGATTTCCTATAACAGTATCCCATGTAGATGTGCTCAGTGGTGAGGAAGGTTTTACCTGTGATTGACTGGGCCGTATCCACTACTTTTTGTAGGATCTTCTATTCAAGGACATTGATATTTCAATACCAGGCTGTGATGTAGCCAGTCAATATACTGTCCACCTCACATCTATAGAGCTTTGTCAAAGTTTTAGATATCATACTGACCCTTTGCAAACTCCTCAGGAAGTAGAGGCGCTGCTGTGCTTTCTTCTCAATTGCACTTAAAAGATGGGCCATGGACAGGTCCTCAGAAATAATGCGTTTGTGATCCAAAACTTCTTCATAAGTCAAGAATGAGGCATAAAACTTGTTGCTTGTGGCTGCTTTATTGAGCGGTTACAAGAACAAAGAATGAATAAAGAAAGAAGAGGTGAGAGGGTAGAAAAACAGCTGTATCATATTCAGACTTGAGATAACAAAATCCCAGTGATAACAATTAACACATAAAATAGCCAGGTCCACCTGTTATAGAACACCAAGAAGTCTGTGGAAAAATACAAAAGTAACTGTACCATAATTGCTGGAAAATACACTGAACAATTACATGCATAGCAATAATTAGACAAAAGCATGGGAATGTTAATCTACAAGGAAAATATCCACACTCTAATCCAACATCTTACTGTGGGGAGATGCCATTAAGCTGGAAAAAGAGCAGAAAAGCTTTGCAAGGATGTTGTCAGGACTTGATGGACTGAGTTATAGAGAGAGAATGGACAGACCAGGGTTTATTCATTAGAGCGAAGGAGAATGAGGGGCATTCTTAAGGAAGTCTATAAAACCATGAGGAGCAAAGATAGGATGAACGACTATTGCCTTGTCCCCCAGAGTAAGGAAACACAGAACTAGAGGGAGAAGGTTTAAGATGAGCAGGAATCCAAGGGGTAATGTTTTACCTTTACCCAAATGACAGTCAAAATTCAAAGTAAGTTTATTATCAAAGTACCTATGTGTCACAAAACACAACCCTGAGATTCGCTTTCATGCAGGCATACTCAGTAAATCCAAGAACCATGATAGAATTACTGAAAGACTGCACCCGACAGGGTGGACGGACAAACAACCAATATGCATAAGATAGCAAACTCTGCAAATACAGAAGAGAAAATAAATAAATAAGAAGAACATGAGATGAAGAGTGCTAGAAAGTGAGTCAACAGGTTGTGGCAACAGTTCAGTGATGAGGCAAGTGAAATTGAGTGAAGTTATGCGCACAGGTTCGAGCGCCTGATGGTTGTGGGGTAATAGTTGTTCCTGAACCCGGTGGTGTGGTACTTGAGCCTCCTGTATTTCCTTCCTGATGCCAGCAGCAAGAAGAGAGCAATACCTGGGTGGTGGGGTCACTGATGGCGGATGCTGCTACAGCATTCCATGTAGATGTGCTCAGTGGTGGAGAGGGATCTGTGATGAATTGGGCCGTATCCATCAGTGTTTGCTGGCTTTCTCCATTCAAGGGCTTTGGTACTTCCAATGGTCAGTGTGTGGAATGAGCTGCCAGAGGAAGTGGTTGAGACAAGTACAACAATGTTTAAAAGAAAATTGAACAGGTACATGGATCAGAAAGGTTTATGGCCATAGACTTATAGAACACTACAGCACAGAAACTGGCACTTCAGCCAATCTAGTCCATGCAGAATTACCACTCTGCCTAGTCCCATCGACCTGCACCCGGACCATAGCCGTTGACACCCTCCCAGCCATGGAAACTATTGAAATTTATCTAAAATGTTGAAATAAAATCCAAATACACCACTTCTACTGGCAGTTCATTCCACACTCTCATGGCCTTCTGAGTGAAGAACTTCCCCCCTCATATTCCCCTTAAACATTTCACCTTTTACCCTTAACTCATGACATCTGATTCTAGTCTCGACCAGCCTCAGGAAGGGTCTCTGCCTGAAAAGTTCCCTTTTTATTCATTTCTATAAATACTGCTAACCTGCTGAGTTTTATCCATTTTGTGTGTGCTGTTCAGTGGAAAATGCTTGTTTGCATTTGCCCATTCTATAACCCTCATAATTTTGTTTACCTCTATCAAATCTCACCTCATTGTCCTACACTCCAGGGAAGAAGGTCCAAACCTTTTCAACCTTTTCCTATAACTCGGGTCCTCAGATCCAAACAACATGTTCTTGTAAATTTTCTCTGCACTCTTTCAGACATGTTGTGTGTGCCAAGGTTCTGGTGTTTGCATTAAGCCCAGGTAAGTGTGCGTGGACTGGGGCTGAGAGCGCGAGTCAGAACAATTTGGTTCAGTCCATTTTTGTAGCGCAAGTACATTGCTAATGCAATTTATCTCCTCCACCTTTAACAATCAAAATATTCAGAGGTACAAGATGAGAGGTCAATGAAGCAGATTTGATGTCAATCAGCATGGTGGAAAGGTAGCAAGATAAATGATAGGTCAAGTCGTGAAAATATATTGTGGCAGTTAGCCCAGCAGGAGGATGAAAATATATGCTGTCTGTATTTTGGAGCTTAATGAAATGGTGTTTTATTTCATTTTTTCAGTCAGAAACCCATAATTAAACTAATAACAAGTGCAGTCTACTGAATGAACCTTGGTTTTTCACCAAAGAACTCAGAATCCATAATATGCGGTAAGCAGGTACTTCCTAATTGGCAATACCAGAGACAGAAGATAGTTAGCATTCTTTTATGGATATAAATAAGTGGCCCAATTTAAATGATGGTGGAGTATGTGGTGAAGTGTACATCAAACACAATAGCAGGCTGGTGTGCATTTTTATGTGGCCAGGAAATGTTTACCTCATGCTTCCTCCTGTCTGTTTATCAATGCAAAAAGACAAAAATAAATTTGAACGTTGCATCAAAGCGTTTGGGTTTCAAGCTGGCTTCTATTTTTGCAGGTTTAACTAAATAAGGATTAAGGGAGCAAGCCTAAGCATTGCAATAGTTATTTTTGAGAGCTGCATGTGCATCTCCCTATTCAAAATGGCCTGTCTAGGATGAGGCTTTTCTTTCTAGAATGAAGGTGATGTCCTCCTATTGCAAAGAAAGGGGCTTCCATTCCCCCACTATCAACGCTGCCCTCAACCACTTCCCTTCCATTTCACGCACGCCTGCTCTTACCCCCACCCCCCCCCCACACCCGCCACCCTACCAGGGATAGGGTTCCTCTTGTCCTCACCTACCACCCCACCAGACTCCACATCCAGCACGTAATTCTCCGAAACCTCTGCCACCTCCAACAGGATCCCACCACCAAGGACATCTTTCCCTCCCCCCCCCCCCCCCAATTTCTCCTTTCTGCAGGGTTTGCTCACTACGTGACTCCCTTGTCCGTTTGTCCCACCCCACTGATCTCCCTCCTGGCACTTATCCTTGCAAGCGGAACAAGTGCTACACCTGCCCTTACACATCTTCCTTCACTACCATCTAGGGTCCTTCCAGGTGAGGCAACACTTTACCTGTGAGTCTACTGTGTTTGGTGCTCCTGCTGTGGCCTCCTGTACATTGGTAAGACCTGACATAAACTGGGAGACCGCTTTGCTGAGCATCTATACTCCATCCGCCAGAACAAGGGGGATCTCCCAGTGGCCACCCATTTTAATTCCATTTGCTGTTTCCATTCCAATATGTCCATCCATGGCCTCCTCCACCGTTGTGATGAGGCCACACTTAGGTTGGAGAACAACACCTTATGTTCCATTTGGGTAGCCTCCAGCCTGATAGCATGAATATCAATTTCTCTAACCTAGTAATACCTCCCCAACCCACCACCCTCTCCATTTCCCATCTCCTTTTCCCTCTCTCACCTCGTCTCACCAATCAACTTCCCAGCTCTTTACTTCATCCCTCCCCCTCCAGGTTTCACCTGTCACCTGGTGGTTCCCTCTCCCCTTCCCCCACCTTTTAAATCTACTCCTCAGCTTTTTCTCTTCAGTCCTACTGAGGGGTTTCGGTCTGTACTTTTTTCTGTAGATGCTGAGTTCCTCCAGCGTTTTGTGTGTGTTGCTCAGATTTCCAGCATCTGCAGATTTTCTCTTGTTTGTGTCTAGCATGTGGATGTTTGTGGAGGTGGATCGGACATCACATTAGCAAGGGGGGACATCATGCAAATACAGGGATATCCAGTAGTAACATACAGAGCAGGCAGAATAAGATGCCAACCAATGTGCAATATTTATTAAGTGTAGTCACTACCGTTTTGAGACTCATTTGCAACTCTAGCTTATGCCTTTAAACACATGTTAAGCAGCAGGAAAGACCCCCACCACCATAAATTTTAAAAACCATCAATTGCCCACAGGTTATTTATTTGATGACTTATTCTGGCTATATCCATTATTTCACAAGGACATGGGGTTTCTATCATTGCTTCAAGTTGCAAAGATCTATGCTGAATGGTGTGGAAGGTGCTGCAGGACATTTTACAAGCTTCAGATTTTCTGCACATCCTGGTTGATTCCTGATGTGTACAGCTATAGTGTAGATGTTCTCCTTGGAGACGGGGTGACAATGCATAAGAGAGTGCATGCATTGCCAGAAGCTCTGCTTGGATAGGAGGAATGGGGTCTTCAAGATTCAAGTTTATTTATCTTGTGTACATCGAAATGAACAATGAATGTGTTGCTTGTGTTAACAAGGTGTGAGGTATGCTGGGGGAAGCCCACAAGTGTTGCCATAGCCTCTGGCCCAACTTAGCATGTTGACAATGTTCAGCAGAAACACACACAACACAACAATCTACAAAACAACAACAGCAAAACAAAACCTCATTTCTCCCTCCATCCATGCATACAGAATCCTCTAACCCCAAGGCAGTCCGTATTCTCTGCCCTCCAATCTCCAGCAGACCCAGACTTTGACTCGGATTCAGACACAACACACAGGCTTTAGGGCTCTGACTACCCCAGGGGATTTGCAGAGGTTCACAGACTTGGGGCTCTGGCCAACGGGCCTTAACTCCTGGACTTACAGTCCAACGCTTCGGCCTCGATCCTTGGCATTGACCCAGGACCCGCCGATCACTGAACACCAGGCTTCGAACTCTGGCTCCACTGCTGATGGGACCTTGGATACTTGGCCTCAAAATCTGATCCCACTGATTTGCAAACCCAGCAGGCCATGAGACGTCACTCCTCTTGCCTGCACAAGCTCGCTGACCTTGAGGGAGCCACAACCTTTGCCCACAATGGTCTGTCAGCAGTACATCCTGGCCTGGTATGTGGATGTCCCACATCTACATTAGGTCCCTTGACCATGAAGCGATGACTTATGACTTAAGCCTGTCCCCTAGTTCATCTAATTCTCCCACATTGCTGTCTCTAAAATCCTAACCTGAACCCTCGCTCCCCTCTCTGTCCCCAATATCACCCCCCTCAAACTCAAAAAACAACTAAAATAACAACTTAGCAGAGAAGAAATTTTTTCCTGTGTGTTCAAGAGGTAATTGTCTTAACTGGGGTAAGGTTCAGAATTCAGCAAAGGACTAAGGTATTAAGTAGACTGGAAGAGTAACCTAAGAAGAAACAAAAAAAACCATAAGACCATATGACCATAAGACATAGGAGCAGAATTAGGCCATTTGACCCATCGAGTCTGCTTCGCCATTCAATCATGGCTGATTTTTCATTTGCTCTTACTCAACCCCATTTCCTGGCTTTCTCCCCAGAACTTTTGATGCCATGTCCAATCAAGAACTGATCTATCTCTGCCTAAAGTACACCCAACGATCTGGATTCCACAGCTGCATCTGACAACAAATTCCCCACCCTCTGGCTAAAGAAATTTCTCTGATCTCTGTTTTGAATGGATGCCTCTCCATCCTGAGGCTGTGCTTTCTTGTCCTAAACCCTCCTACCATCACTTCCATATCTACCCTGTCTAGGCCTTTCATCATTTGAAAGGTTTCGGTGAGATCCCCCCTCATCCTTCTAAATTCCGGCAAGTACAGACCCAGAGCCATCAAACATTTCTCATACAATAACCCTTTCTTTCCTGGAATCATCCTTGTGAACCTCCTCTGAACTCTCTCCAATGCCAGCACATCACTTCTAAGATGAGGAGCCCAAAACTGTTCACAAAACTGCTCACCAGTGCCTTATAAAGCTTCAGCATCACATCCCTGCTCTTGTATTCTAGACCTCTTGAAATTGCATTTGCCTTCCTCACCACCAACTCAACCTGGAAGTTAATCTTCAGGATGTTCTTCACGAGGACTCCCCAGTCCCTTTACATCTCAGATTTTTGGATTTTCTCCCCATTTAGAAAATAGTTCGCACATTTATTTCTACTACAAAAGTTGATGACCATGCATTTTCCAACATTATATTTCATTTGCCCCTTTCTTGCCAATTCTCCTAATCTGTCTGTCCCTCTGCATCCTACCTGTTTCCTCAGCACTTCCTGCTCCTCCACCAGTCTTTGTATCATCTGCAAACTTGGCAACAAAGCCATCTATTTCATCTTCTAAATTATTTATATGCAGCATAAAAAGAAGTGGTCCCAACACTGACCCCTGCAGAACACTACTAGTCACTGGCAGACAAACAGAAAAGGATCCTTTTATTCCCACTCACCACCTTCTTCCAATCAGCCATTGCTCTAACCATCTTAGTAACTTTCCTGTAATACCATGGGCTCTTAACTTGGTAAGCAGCCTCATGTGTGATACCTTGTCTAAGGCCTACTGAAAGTCCAAATATACAACATCCACTGCATCCCCTTTATCTATCCTACTTGAAATCTCCTCAAAGAGGAGATCTCCAACAGGTTCGTCAGGCAGGATTTTCCCTGAAAGAAACCATGCTGACTTTGTCCTGTGTCACCCAGTGCTCCATAACGTCATCCTTAACAATTGACTTTAAAATCTTCCCAACCACTGAGGTCAGGCTAACTGGTCTATAATTTCCTTTCTGCTGCCTTCCTCCTTGCTTAAAGAGTGGAGTGACATTTGCAATTTTCCAGTCCTTTGGCAACATGCCAGAGTCCAATGATTTTTGAAAGATCATTTCTACTCCCACCACAATCTCTAACACTACATCTTTTAGAAACCTAGCCTACAGTTCATCTGGTCCAGGTGACTTATGAGGTCTTTCAGCTTCTTGAGCCCCGTCTCCCTTGTAATAGTAATTGCACCCGTTTCTCTTCCTTCACACACTACAACATCTGGCACACTGCTGGTGTCTTCCACAGTGAAGACTGATACAAAATACTCATTTAGATCATCTGCCATCTCCTTGTCCCTCGTTATTTCTCCTTCCTCATTTTCTAATGGTCCTATATCCACTCTCATCTCTCTTTTATTTTTTACTTACTTAAAAAAGCTTTTACTATCCAATATGATATTATTTGCTAGTTTGCTTTCATATTTCATCTTTTCCCTTCTAATGATTCTTTTAGTTGTTCTCCATATGTTTTTAAAAACTTCCCAATCCTCTATCTTCGTACTAATCTTTACTTTGTTGTTTGCCTTCCCTTTTGTTTTTACATTAGCTTTGAGTTCCCTTGTCAGCCACGGTTGTACTATTTTACCATTTGAGTATTTCTTCATTTTTAGAATACACGTATCCTGCACCTTCCTCATTTTTCTCAGAAACTCATGCCATTGCTGCTCTGCTGACATCCCTGCCAACAGCTCCTTCCAATTTACTTTGGCCAACTTCTCTCTCATACCACTGTAATTTCCTTTACTCCACTGAAATACTGTTACGTCAGACTTTACTTTCTCCCAGTCAAATTTCAAGTTGAATCCAATCATATTGTGATAACTTCCTCCTAAGGGTTCTTTTACCTTCAACTCTCTAATCACCTCCAGTTCATTATATCACACCCAATCTAGGAGAGCTGATCCTGTATAGGCTCAACAACAAACTGCTCTAACAAGCCATCTCTTAGTCATTCAACAAACTCACTCTCTTGAGATCCATTACCAACCTGATTTTCCTATTCAACCTGCATGACTATCATAACATTACCCTTTTAACTCGCCTTTTCTATTTCCTGTTTCTAATTTGTGGTCCACCTCACAGCCACAGTTGGGAGGCCTGTATATAACTGCCATCAATGCACTTTTACCCTTGCAGTTTCTTAACTCAGCCCACAAGGATTCAACATCTTCCGATCCTACGTTGCGTCTTTCTACTGATTTGATGCCATTCTTTACCAGTAAAGCCACACCTCCCCTTCTACCTATCCCTCTGATACAAAGTGTAACCTTGGACGTTCAGCTCCCAGCTATAACCATCCTTCAGCCATGATTCAGTGATTCATGGCCACAACATCATACATGACAATCTGTAATAGTGCAACAAGATCATCCACCTTATTTCTTAAACTCTGCGCATTGAGATAAAACACCTTTAGTACCGTATTTGCTACCCTTTTTGATTTTGCATCCCTAATGTACTGATACTCACCCTGTTGGATGTGACTATGTCCCATCACCTGCCTGCCCTTCCTAACAGTCTGACTGCATGCTATCTTTACTTTTTTACCATCCGTCCTATCCTGAGTCCCATCACTCCAGTCCCACCCCGCTACCAAATTAGCTTAAACCCTCCCCAACAGCTCTAACAAACCTGCCCATGAGAATATTGGTCCCCCTTGTGTTCAGGAGCAACCTGTCACTTTTGAACAGGTCATACCTGCCCCAGAAGAGATCCCAATGATCCAAGAACCTGAAGCCTTGCCCCATGCACCAGCTTCTCAGCCACACGTTTATCTGCCAAAACAGCCTGTTTGTGCCATCACTGGCACGTGGCCCGTGGCACAGGCAGCAATCCAGAAATGACTACCCTGGAGGTCCTGCTTCTCAGCTTTCTACCTAGCTCTCGAAAATCTCTTTTCGCTTTTCCTTCCTATGTCATTGGTACCAATATGTATCAAGATACCAGCTGCTCTCCCTCCGTCTCCAAACAAAAATAATATGCTACATAAGAGACAATTTCTCCTTTATAGATTCTTTCACAGTTTGGGAGTCCCGGTCAACATGTGGAAAGTTAAAATCACCTACCATCATAACCTTATGTTTTTTGCAATGGTCTGCAATCTCTCTACAAATTTGCTCCTCTTTATTCCATGGACTTCTGGGTGGTCTATAATAAAATCCCACTTGAGTTTGCTCTCGTAGTCAAGGTAAAGGAGAGTAAAAGGATAGGAAGGGACAAAATGGGTCCTCTGGAAGATCAGGATGGTAATCTATTCGTGGAGCCTAAAGAGATGGGGAAGACCTTAAATTAATTTTTTTGCATCTGTGTTTAGTTGGGAGACAGACACAGAGTGTAGACAGGTGTAGACAATGCAGCGGCAAGGTCATGGACCTTTTCAGATTACAGAGGAGGAGGTGTTTGCTGTTGTACAATGTACTGTGTATGTTAATCAAAATGGCTTCTTTGGTTTGCTAGAGTAGGAATGCTTTTATGTTTGATAAGTGTTTTCTCTCGCAGTTGTTTAGCTTTGGACTTGCTGATATGGGGATCGTATTCATTTGTTAACCAATGGGGAATGTTATTTTGTCTTGTGAGGCTGGGAGCTTGGGGGTTTTGCGATCTTTTCAGGGGAGGCGGGAAGGAGACGCCGAGGAAGGTGGACGTGCGCTGCACTGCTCGGTCGACCACCGGGGGTGGTCCCAGGTGCGAGGACGTGGAGGTCGGAGGCAAGCGACAAGGGGTCGAATGGTTTAATGGTTGAGCTCCAACGATGTGCACTAAACTAACTGAACTTTGATAAGTTAGCGCCTTTTACTTTATTTTCTTTTCCTTCATATATACTGTATTGCATAGTACTCTTTTAGTTTTAGTAAAATCTTTAAAGTGTATTCCATGACGGTATCCGGTGTGAGTTTGATATTGTGTGTGTGCGCGTGGCATAAACTTGATTCCCACAGAACCTGCGTGTACGGGAGGTGGGGTTGGTGAGTGGCTGGATCTCCTTTTCCCCTAGACATATACCAGCCTGTTGGGCAAGTGTTACACTGTCTTGAGGCAAATTAGGATAGAATATAAGGTGTTGCTCCTCCAACCTGAGTGTGGCCTCATCACAGCAGTAGAGGAGGCCATGGACTGACATGTCGGAATGGGAATGGCAAGTAGAATTAAAATGGGCTGCCACTGGGAATCCCACTTTTTCTGGTGAACGGAGTCTAGGTGCTCAACAAAGCAGTCTCCCAATCTACATCAGGTCTCATCGATCTACGGAGGCCACACTGGGAGCACCGGATACAGTAGATGATCCCAAGTGTCACCTCACCCGGAAGAACTATATTATCATCTGGGTGATTAAGTGATTAACTGGATCAGCAAATTTGCGGATGACACCAGGCATGGGGGTATGGTAGACAGTGAAAAAGACTATCAAAGCTTACAGCGGAACCTAGACCAGCTGGTAAAATGGGCTGAAAGTGACAGATGGAATTCAATGCAGAAGGTGTGGTTTGGCAGGACCATCCAGGGTAGGTCTTACACAGTGAGCAGGGCACGGCGGAGTGCAGTACAACAGAGGGATCAGGGAATAGAGTTCCATAATTCCTTTAAAGTGGCATCACCGGTAGATACGGTCATAAAGAAAGCTTTTGGCACATTGGCTTTCATAAATCAATGCATTGAGTACCAGAGTTGAAATGTTATGGTAAAATTACGTAAGACACTGGTGAGGCCAAATTTGGAGTATTGTGTACAGATTTGGGCAGCTACCTACAGGAACAAAAGTAAATAAGGTCAAAAGATTGCAGAGAAAATTTACAAGGATGTTGCCTGGAATGAGTCATAGGGAAAGATTAAGTAGGTTAGGACGTTATTCCTTGGAATGTAGAAGATTGAGGGAAGATTTGATAGAGGTGTGAATAAGTTAAATGCAAGCAGACTTCTTCCACTGAGTTTAGGTGAGACTACAACTAGGGCACATGGATTATGGCTGAAAGGTGAAATGTTTGAGGCGAACATGAGGGGAAACTTCTTCACCCAGAGGGTAACAGCGTGGAATGAGCTGCCGGTGCATATGGTAGATGTTTGGTCAATTTCAACATTTAAGAGGAATTTGAATAGGTACATGGATGAGAGTGGTATGGAGGGTTATGGTCCGGGTGTAGGTCAATGAGATGAGGCAGATAATTGGTTTGGCACAGACTGGATGGGCCAAATGGCCTTTCTCCATGGTGCAGTGTTCTATGACCTTCCTATGACTCTATTTGCCTTCCTAATTGTCACCTCAGTCATTTGATATACTTGGAGTCACACATAGGCCTAAATTATCTAATGATGGTGAATTTCCTTCACTGAACGATATGAGCAAAGGGTTTTTATGACAGTAGGCAAATTCACAGTCAACCAGTTTGACCTCTCTTCAAGAATGTTTATTTAACTACACGAATTCTTATTTAATTGCATGTAAATTCCTCAGCTCTAGTGGTAGGATTAGAATTCATATCTCTGGATCAACAGTACAACAGTCTGGTCTGTGATTCAAAGTGCTTCCATATCTTACATTTTCATTGTTACAACACAGATTATGATCAGAACAATTCTCTTTTCCAAGAGACAGAGAACCCATTTTATCTGTCGATCCAGCAGTGAGTCTTCATTACCATTTACTACGGAGTGATATATGTACAACTTTACTTAGCCAGTGAAGGAGAAGTGTCTCCATCTTTCTCTGAGGGTAAACAGGGTGACAAGAGCTTGTATATGATCATGTTCATTTATAACCATAAATATATTTTATTTGCCCCAGTGGCAATCTGATTGTAATGTTAACACACCAGCCTTTCACCTCTGTGCCTTTGGTTGGAATGGAGCCCAGAATGATAGGATTCAAAAATACCTTTAGCTCCAAGTCCTGAGTTTATACACATGCCCACTTAGCCTCTACAAGTTTCGGGACCACGTCACGAAACTATCCCTGACTGGTATAAACTGTGCAGCCTCATTTGAAGGTCCACAAATCATGATTTGTACAAAAAATACTCCACCCTTTGGAACTCAGGTGCAGGATCAGGGGAGAGGGTATTTCTATTTATCTGAGTCATACCAGCTACTCAACGTGTTCAGTTCCACAGTCAGTTGAGCATAAAATGCAAAAATTTCTGTGCAGAAAGGAGAGAAAAGGAAGAGAAAGGTCACACATTAACTTTACCACAGCTATGGAATAATAGAATGGTGCATATATTGAACAGTAGTATGGTGGTGCATACTACCACTGCATATTGTAAGATAACACCAGTAAACCAGGTGACGTTCTTAGATCTACATGCAAGACTTCTAAATATACGCCTTTTGAATGACTCTCACTGTGATCTGCAGCATTTTTAAGCAATGTACTTTTAAATCAACTTCATGAATTAAAATTGCATGAGTTTTTGCTTATTTAGTTATTATTATTGTTTCTTGCACAGTGCTCACTGGTTGAACGCCCAAGTTGGTGCAACCTTTCATTGGTTCTATTATGGTTATTATTCTATTATGGATTTATTAAGTATGCCCACAAGAAAATGAATCTCTGGGTTCTACGTGGTGACATAAATGTACTTTGAACTTTGGTTGAAGCACTGGGGCAGCATCCACATATCAGAATAATTACCAATCTGCTATGCTTTGAAGCTTACTGAATAGCAACTGACGTTGTGGGAATAACTATGCCCCATTCTTGTGGAATCCAATGGCAGTCTCTAATCTTGTTGGGATTCCTTTGCATTATTTTGGGAGTTGCTTCTTGGATTCTGTGCCAGATACCCATAATACCAGATCTGGAATGTCACTGATGAGAGAAGGTATTCTAGAAATGCAGGACTACATTGAAAGGGGAAGCCGGATTATTTCATCTTAACTAATATTCTTGCACTTAATATTTGGCATTTATTGATTATGTATGCATGTGCTTCAGTTATGTTTAATACTTTAAAGATATTTACTTCAATTGCAGAAGTTCATTAATATCATTGATCAAAGACATTTAAAACTTACTAACATGCTTACTTTTTTGCAAGCAAGATCTTTTTATTTTGTTTCCTTTTGGTTATTTGGTATTGAATAAATTAATTCAAATAACACTGCCTGGTGTCTTGAAAAGGATTCTGTAGGCTGGCTGGCTGAGGGAACTTTGTTCTTCTATGAGACCATAAGGCATAAGAGCAGAATTAAGCAATTCAGCCCATCTATCTGTTTCCACAGATCCTAGACCTCCTGTACTACACATGAAATATTTTCCCACCTAACTCAAGTTCCATGTCCTGCCTAAATAGTTGGAGGCATACAGTGCAGTGGTCAAGCTAAATTATCAATGTCTTTGACAATCAATAATTTTAAAGTTGACATAGAGCACTTGATAGTTAAGTAAAGACAGTGTATTGTGATGCTATGTCTCCATAACATTAATAGGCTGGAGTTTGAAACAGAAAATAAGGAGTCTATACCATTTAGAAATGGAACTTGGAAAAGCATATTAAACATTGTGCCTTTCACAAAGAGTCTCAAAGAGTACAGAACCTGTATAAACAGCTAAGACAGCAACTCTTCTCAACCAATCAGCCCAAAGGATCCCTTGATAGATTTATTGAAGTAAAGAGAGCAGAAACAGGCCCTTTGGCCCAACTTGTCCATTCTGATCAAGTAGCCCAATTTAGTTAGTCCCACTTGTTTGCATTTAATCCCCTATTCCCCTAAGGCAATCCCATCCATGTAATTGTTACCCTCATTCTTACCCACAGCCATTAGCCTCTGTAATGAGTCAACCTATAGCTGAGGAAGTGATGACCCTCCTCCTGTTAGTGATTGCTCCCTACGCCACTCCCTTGTCCATTCGTCCCTCTCCACTGATCTCCCTCAGGCACTTATCCTTGTAAGTGGAACATGCCCCCACACCTCCTCCCTCATTACCATTCAGGGCCCCAAACTGTCCTTCCAGATGAGGCGACACTTCACCTGTGAGTCTGTTGGGGTCATCTATTGTATCCGATGCTCCCGGTGTGGCCTCTCGTAAATTGGTGAGACCCAACATAGATTGGGAGACCGCTTCGCCGAGCACCTACACTCACTCCATCCACCAGAAAAAGCGGATCTCCCAGTGGCCGCCCATTTTAATTCCACTTCCCGTTCCCATTCCGGTATGTCCATCCATGGCCCCCTCCACTCTTGTGATGAGGCCACACTTAGGACCTTACGTTCCTTTTGGCTAGGCTCCAGCCTGATGGCATGAGCATCGATTTCTCAAACTTCCTGTAATACTCCCCAGACACTCTCTCCTTCACCATTTCCCATCTTCATTTACCTCTCTCACCAGATCTCCTTGCCTGCCCAGCACCTCCCTCTGGTACTCCCCCCTGCCTTTTCTATCTTCCATAGGTTTCTGTCTCTTTCCCCAGTCAACTTCCCAGCCCTTTACTTCATCCTTCCCCCTCTAGGTTTCACTTTCACCTGGTGTTTCGCTCTCCCCTCTCCCCAACTTTTAAATCTACTCCTCAGCTCTTTTCCCTATCCTGCCAAAGGATTTTGGCCCAAAACATCAACTATACCACAGAGTCAACCTGCATAGCAGCTTTGAGTGTCCTATGGACTGGACCCAAAATCTCTCTGATCCTCCACACTGCCAAGAGTCTTGCCATTAATGCTATATCATGATATCCTGCCATCATATTTGACCCATGAAAATGAACCACCTCGCACTTATCTGGGTTGAACTCCATCTGCCACTTCTTAGCCCAGTTTTGCATCCTATCAATTTCTCACTGTAACCTCTGACAGCCCTCCACATTATCCCATCCTTCCACTTCCTCATCCAGGTCATTTATAAAAATCATGAAGAGTAAGGGTCCCAGAACAGATCCCTGAGGCACACCACTGCTCACTGACCTCCATGAAGAATATGACCCATCTACAACCACTCTTTGCCTTCTGTGGGCAAGCCAGTTCTGGGTCCACAAAGCAATGTCCTCTTGGATCCCATGCCTCCTTACTTGCTCAATAAGCCTTGCATGGGGTACTTAGTCAAATGCCTGGGTGAAATCCATATACACTACATCTACTGCTCTTCTTTCATCAATGTGTTTAGTCACATCCTCAAAAAATTCAATCAAGCTTGACCTGCCCTTGATAAAGCCATGCTGACTATTCCTAATCATATTATATCTCTCTAAATGTTCATAAATCCTGCTTCTCAGGATCTTGTCCATCAACTTACCAACCACTGAGGTAAGACTCACTGGTCTATAATTTCCTGGCCTATCTCTACTCCCTTCCTTGAATAAAGGAACAACATCCGCAACCCTCCAATCCTCCGGAATCACTCCTGTCCTCATTGATGATTCAAGGTAAGACTCACTGGTCTATAATGATGATTCAAAGATCATGGCCAGAGGCTCAGCAATCTCCTCCCTTGCCTCCAACAGTAGCCTGGGGTACATCTCATCCAGTCCCGGTGATTTATCCAACTTGATGCTTTCCAAAAGCTCCAGCACATCCTCTTCCTTAATATCTACATGCTCAGGCTTTTCAGTCCACTGTAAGTCATCCCTACAATTGCCAAGATCCTTTTCCATAGTGAATACTGAAGCAAAGTGCTCATGAAGTACCTCTGCTATCTCCTCTGGTTCCATACACACTTTTCCACTGCCACACTTGACTTTTCCTGTTCTCTCACATCTTATCCTCTTGCTCTTCACATACCTGTAGAATGCCTTGAGGTTTTCCTTTATCTTATCCGCCAAGACCTTCTCATGGCCCCTTCTGGCTCTCCTAATTTCTGGATGAATAGGATGAAGAGAAGGAAGAGGAGACCCAGAGGGAAGTGATAGGCAAGTAAGAAGAGGCAAAAGGCCAGAGTGAAGAATAGAGGAAGAGAGGAGGAGGAGGGATTTTTTTTAACTGAAGGAGAAATCGATATTCATGTCATCAACTTGGAGGCTACCCAGACAGAATATAAGGTATCGTTCCACTCTGAGAGTGCCCTCATTTTGGCACAAGAGAAGGCCATGGACTGGCATGTTGGAATGGGAATGTGAATTAAAACATTTTTCCATCAGGATATTTCACTTTTGGCGGATGGAGCAGAGGTGCTCAACAAAGAAAAAGAAGAAGAAGAGAACCGGACATAATAGGCAGCCCCAGTGGATTCACAGGTGAAGTGTTGCCTCATCTGGAAGGACTATTTGGGTCCCTAAATGGAAGAGGTGTATGGGCAGGTGAAGCACTTAAGCTGCTTACAGAGATAAATGCCAAAAGGGAGATTAGAGGGGAGGGTGTGAATGGACAAGGGAATCGTGGAGGGAGCGATGCCTGCGGAATGTGGAGAGGGGGGTAGGTAAAGATTCGGTTCGTGGTAGGATCCCTTTGGAGATGGTGGATGGTGTGGGATCAGTACTTTCTCACATGCCCGTCAACCCCACCACAAATCTCATATTACCAACCTACAGATGGGGTAATTTTTATAGTGGCCATCTCACCTACCCAACAGCCGGAGCACCTGAAGGAAGCCCACATAGTCATTGGGAGAACATTAACATCCCTACAGACAGCACAAGAGGTCGGGATCGAAGCGGTATTGCAGACTGCTGTGCCACTGTACCTGAGGCACACAACTATGTAAGCTATTTAAGTAAATGAACCGTTTCTCAAGAGCACATTAATCACTGGCTGCCTAATACACCGCGTTAAAAGCAGAGGTGGGTCAATCTGAAATGCATTCAGGTCAGATAAGGAACGTTAAACTCCTCCCCTTTCCCCCACAAGTGTTTATTTTGCTTTCCCTCAGTTCCATATCAAGATGGGATGTGGGATGAAAAATGCCCTTGAATGCTGCTATTAATCATCTGGAAGTTAATTAAATGTATGTTTTAGTAAAACCTTTTCAATGAAACCTATTTAAATTGAAAGCTAATTTTAAAAGCAGCAGATGTTTTACATTGGAAGGTCTTTACATTGCAATGAGCTCTGAGACATTAATGTTAAAGTCAGTTACATCCCATTGCAGAGCTACTCAACTTGACTGAGGTTTTTCTGCTAATTACAGTTGGCTGGGAGTTTATGTGCCTACTTTCAAATGTTTAGGAGGGTGGTGAATATTGATAATATGGGTTGAGGCATTTGACATTGCAGTGTTCGCTGAGCTTGGCAATTAGCTTGCAGATATTTCATCGCCAGTCGAGGGGACAACATCAGTGAGCAGTCATTGGTGTTTCTCTCTGGGAGTGCTCACATTTATATAGCCCCCCCCCCCATTCACTTGCTTCAGTCCTGATTGGTTACCCCTTCAGTTGACCTTTGATTTCTATTGGCTTGCATATCTTTTGCTCTTGGGGGTCCGTAGATGGCGTCTAATTTGATATGTTTGTTTACGGAGCTTTCAGAAGAGAACCATGCTTCTTGTGCCTGCTTCATGTTTGCATGTGCCAGAACCTCCATCTACGGACCACTTTTGTTGGTATAATCTCAGATGGTGATGAGGAAGCGTACAGGAGTGAGATAGCTTAGCTGGTTCAGTGGTGTCACAACAACCTCACACTTACTCTCAGCAAGACCAAGGAATTAATCATGGACTTTAGGAAAGGGAAGTCAGAAAAAATATACCGAGGGGTTCGTGATAGAAAGCGTGAACAGCTTCATGTTCATGGGTGATAACATTTCAGAAGATCTATACTAGTCCCAACATGAAGAAGGCATGCCAGAGTTTGATGAGATTTGATACGACACCAAAGGTGCTAGCAGATTTCTGCAGCTGTACGATGGTGAGTGTTTTGACTGGTTGCATCGTCTTCTGGTATGGAGTCTCCAATGTGTAGAATTGAAAGAGGCTGCAGCAGTTTGTATACCCCACCCAACATCAAGGACATTTTCAAGAGACAATGTTTCAACAGGTAGCATCTATTATGAAGGACCCTCACTAAACAGGTCAGACCCTCTTTTCATTATTACCATCGGGGAGCAGGAAGAGGCGTTTGAAGATGCCCACTCAGATAAAAGCGGCAAGGTTTTGCTCCCAAATGAGCTCAATGCCTTTTATGCTGCTTTGACCGTCAAAACACGGAGGCACCTTCAGGAACTCCCACAGCCCCGGATGACCATGTGATTTCAGTCTCTGAGGCAGGTGCAAGAACACTCTTCAGAAAGATGAACCCATAGAAAGCATCCAGCCCAGACAGGATACCTGGCTGAGTGCTGAAGGCCTGTGCTGATCAACTGGCTAGAGAGTTTATTGATATCTTTAACCTCTTTCTTTGGCAATCTGAAGTATCTATCAGTGCTCAACGCCTATAGCACATGCATCCACTGTGATGAAACATCAGACTATAAGACATAGGAGTAGAATTAGGACATTTGGCCCATCGAGTCTGCTCTGCCATTTCATCATGGCTGATCCATTTTGCCCTTGAACCCCAATCTCCTGCTTTCTCCTGTATCCATTTATGCACTGATCAGTGAAAATATCTAGCAACCTCTGCCTTAAATGTACGTACGATATGGCCCCCACCGTTGCCCATGGCAAATAATTCCACAGATTCACCACTCTCGAGATAAAGAAATTCCTCCTCAGCCCCATTCTAAAAGGATGCCCCTCGATTCTGAGGCTGTGTCCTCTGGCCTTAGACTCTCCCACTATAGGAAACATCCTCTCCACATCCACTCTATCAAGGCCTTTCACTATTCGATAGTTTTCAATGAGGTCACGCCTCATACTTCTTAATTCCAGTGAATCCAGCCCCAGACCATTAAACACTCTTCATATGACAAAACATTCAATCTTGGAATCATTTTCATGAACCTCCTTTGAACCCTCTTCAATTTCAGCACATCCTTTCAAAGATAAAGAGCCTAAAACTGCTCACTATACTCTAAGTGACGCCTCACCAGTGCTTTATAAAGTCAACATTACATCCTTGCTTTTATATTCTAGTCCTCTTGAAATGAATGCTGACATCACATTTGCCTTCTTCAACAACTCAACCTGCAAATTAACTTTTAGGGATTCCTGCACAAGGAATTGAGCTTCAGATTTTTGTATTTTCTCTCTATTTAGAAAATAGTCAACCCTCTCATTTTTCCTACCAAAGTGCATGATCATACACTTCTTGACACTGTATTCCATCTGGTAGTTCTTTTCCCATTCTCCTAATCTATCTAAGTCCTTCTGCAGCCTCTCTACCTCCTCAAAACTACCTGCCCTTCCACCTATCTTCATATCATCTGCAAATTTTGCAACAAAGCCATGAATTCCATCATCCAAATCATTGACATATAACATTAAAAAATTGGTCCCAAAGCAGACCCCCATGGAATACCACTGGTCACCAGTATCCAATCAGAAAAGGCTCCCTTTATTCCACTCTTTGACTCCTGCCAATCAGCCACTGCTTTATCCATGCTAGAATCTTTCCTATAATAGTATGGGCTCAGAGCTTGTTAAGCAGCCTCATGCATGACATATTGTCAAAGACCTTCTGAAAATCCAAGAATACAACATCAACCAATTCTCCATTGTCTCGCTTGCTTGTTATCCCTTCAAACAGTTCCACCAGATTTTCCCTTGAAGAAACCATGCTGACTATGACCTAACTTATCAGTGCCTCCAAAATAACAAATCCTGGCTGAGAAGCAATGTGAACCCGCTCCAATTTGCCTACTGCCAGGTCAACAGCAGTTGCTATTTTATTGGCTCTTCACTCAACCCTGGAACATCTGGACAATGAAGATCCATATATCTAGATGCTCTTCGTTAACCGCAGTTCAGCATTCGATACTACCATCCACTCGAAACTAATCATAAGCTTCAAGGCCGAGACCTCAATGCTTCTTTGTGCAACAAGATCCTTGATTTCTTCACTTGCAGATTGACAACTTCTCCTCCACAATCACCACTGGTGCACTACATGAACGTCTGTTCAGTCTCCTACTCTACTCCTTTTATTCTTATGACTGTGTGGCTAAGCACCACTCCAATGCTGTATTTAACTTCACTGATGACATCACTGTTGGTTGAATCAAAGGTGGTGACAAATCAGCAAGTTGGAGGCTGAGTGATGCCTCAACAAAAACCTTTCACTCTAAGTCAGCAAGACCAAGGAGCCGATTATTGACTTCAGGAGGATGAACCAGACATCCATGAGCCAGTCCTCAGTGCAGAGTCAGAGGTGGAGAGAGTCAGCAACCCTAAATTTCTTGGTGTAATCATGTAATCAAGGAATCAAGGAGTAAACATTGCCATAGAAAAGCAACATCCATCATCAAAGATCCTCACCAGTCAGGCCATGCACTTTTCTCGCATCTGCCATCAGGTAGAAGGTTCAAGTGCCTCAGGACTCGTACAACCAGATTCAAGAACAGTTACTACCCCTCAACCATCAGGCTCTCGAACAGAAGGGGATAACTACACTCGCCTGCCCATTTGTTGAGATGTTCTCACAACCAATGATCTCACTTCAAGGACTCTTTATTTTGTTATGTCATGTTCTCATTAGACTCTTGATCACTCATTCTATTTCTGGTGTTCCCACAACCAACGGTCTCACTGTAAGGACTCTTTATCTCGTTATTTCATGCTTACTATTTATTGCAATTTATTTATTTGCACATTTGCACAGTTTGTTGTCCATTGATCCTGTTTACAGTGACTGTTCTATAGACTTGCTAGGTATGCCCACAGGAAAAAAGAATCTCAGGGTTGTATGTGGTGACATGTATGTACTCTGATAATAAATTGCACTTTGAACTTTGGACTTTGGAGAGGATCAGTCCTGGAACCAGCACATAAGTGCCATTACAAAGAAAGCACTTATGTAGAGCAGCAACTCTACTTCCTTAGAAGCTTGTGAGGACTTGGCATGTCGTCTAAAACTTCATAAACTTCTCCAGATGTGCAGTGAGGGTATATTGACTGGTTGCATCATGCCCTGGTATGGAAACACCAATGCCCTTGAAAGGAAAAGTTTATGAAAAGTAGTGGATTCAGCCCAGTCCACACTGAGCACATCTATATGGAGCACTGTCACAGGAAAGCAGCATCCATTAATGACCCTCATCATGCAAGCCATGCTCTCTTCTCACTGCTGCCATCAGGAAGAAGGTACTGGAGCCTCAGAACCCACAGCATCAGGCTCAGGAACAGTTATTACCCTTCAACCATCAGGCTTTTGAACCTGATAGGATAACTTCACTCACCCAATAACTGATCTGTTCCCACAACCTATGGACTCACTTTCAAGGACTCTTCATTTCATATTCTCAATATTTATTGCTTATTTATTAATATCATTGTGAAGTCCCCCCCCCCCCTCACCAGACTCGTATGGAAACTTGTCTTTTTACCAGCCTGATTAATAGCCACGGGACTCAGCGGTAAGAAGGCCACCTTTCATAAGCATTAGGCGTCAAGGGTTGATATGATTTGGTATTCAATCAAAGAGGAACATCGTGACACCCCAGTTAAAGAAAGTTCAAGAGAGCATGGTGGAGAGAGATTTGTGACAGATAGTGTGGTTCATGGGTTTTTTTTTGTGTGGGAGCTGTGGAGTGAATTCTGTGTAAATACTGCCTTTACACAATTGTTGGTTGGCAAGAAATAACAAATCGTACACTGCATAAAGTTATAAAGAAAGTATATTTACAAATTTCAAAGGTTTCAAGGTACATTTAATGTCAGGGAAATGTATACAACATACATCCTGAAATGCTTTTATTTTGCAACCATCCACAAGAAACAGAGGAGTGTGAATGACAGTTAAGTGTTAGAACCCCAAAGTCCCCCCCAGCTCCCCTCCATCCTGTGCGTAAGCAACGATCCCACCTCCCCTAACCAGCAAAAAAAGAGCATTTGAGCTTTATCGAACAGTTAGTAGCAAAAAAAATAAAAGGGCCCATTATAATTAAACCAGTCTAAATGTGCACATTGTTGGAGCTCATCTTGAAGTTGTCTTTTTACTCTCACACTGGATCCATGGTCTGCGGAAAAGCATACAGCATATCCCAAACTTTGCTTGAAATCCATCTCGAGCAAAATGGTTCTCCCTCGGGAGTATTGGCCCTTCCTCCTTGGAGCCATTCATCTGCACAAAGCACCTTATGGAACAGGGACGCTCCTTCCCGTGGCATCTTCCTCAGCCATCTTCCCTCTTGTCCTCTCCACAGCTCCCACAAAAAAAACCCATGAACCACACTGTATGTCACAAACCTCTCACCACCCTGCTCTCCTGAACTTTCTCCTGATTCCCCCATCCTGATTAGCTGACACAATGTTCCTAAGTTGAACATCATAACCTCTTATCTTTTAGCCAAAACCAAACATCCTAAAAGCAGAACACGCTGCTAAAATGAAATACCTACAGCATAGCTGTAAAAATCTTAACCCGGGCATTACAATTGTTTTTATTATTTCATTTTTTCTTCCTTTTTCTCTTATGCACATTGACTGTTTGTCCTGTTGGGTGTGCACTTTCAGTGATTCTATCGTGGTTCTTGTATTCACTGTAAATACTTGCAAGGAAATGAATCTCAGGTTTGTATATGGTGACAGATATGATCTTTGATAATAAATTTACTTCGAACTTTGAACTCAACAGTTTAGGAACAGTTTCTTCTCCTCTGCCACCATGTTTCCAAATGGTCCATAAACAGTACCTCACTATTCATTTTTACACTATTCTTTTGTAAATTGTGGTAATCTTTATGTCTTGCACTGTACCATTGCCACAAAACAACATATTTCACAACATATGAGAGTAATGATAAACCTTATTCTGATTCTTTCTTTGTAGTATTTGTGTATTTTGGTCCGCCTTACAATTTATTTATTCATTGTAACTTACAGTATTTTTATGGCTTGTACTGTACTGCCAAAAAACAACAAATTTCATGACATTTATCAGTGATAATAAATCTGTGGAATGCTCTGCCTCAGAAGGCAGTGGAGGCCAATTCTCTGGATGCTTTCAAGAAAGAGTTAGAGAGAGCTCTTAAAGATAGCGGGGTCAAGGGATATGGGGAGAAGGCAGGAACGGGGTACTGATTGTGGATGATCAGCCATGATCACAGTGAATGGCTCAAAGGGCCGAATGGCCTACTCCTGTCTATTGTCTGATTCTGATTCAGAGTCATGTCGTACCTGTTCATTTTGGTTCTTCTTACTTCCGGCATATCCTGCAGGACTTCTGATCTCACTAGTTCTGTGCGGAACTTCGCTTTCAATGAATTCATCTGCACAGTGCAATCATTATTCTTTCTGAATTGTTTGCCATTTCTGCCTAAAATATTCCTGCCTCCTTTGCAGTTTATGACATTTGCGGAAAATGTATTCACACAACTTTATTCACAGTGAACGCATTGTGCATTAATTACTACCATTCAGCTGAGTTTAATAAACGTTGAACAATTCAGAACAAATTGCCTGTTCCAAGCAGCTATGCTCGTGCCTGTGCACAGCTGGAAGTACTTGTTTCCTTCCAGCTACTATGATATAAACCATTCAATTGGAATATATATGCAATATTAATTTGAACATTGCCATTTAAGCGTGACCGTTCATTTATAAAGTTTTTTTTAAATTCAGTTACATTCAGTAAATTTTTGCAAAAAATAAGCTTAGTTTATTTCATATCAAGATGAACAACATCACAATGTGATATATCCGCATTTGTTCCTATGCACATGATGTGTAAAATGCATTCTCCTAAATCCAAATTATTGTTTTATATGACTAGAAATTTATTAATGTGTGATTTTACTTGGAAACTTATCTATCCTCTGATATGACAAGAGTCAGGCCCCACCCACTTAATGCAAAAATTTAGATATAAAAAATAAGTCTGAAGCAAATTGATCACCAAATACAGGACCATTCATATTTTATGTGTTTTCCCATTAAATGAAATTCCAAATATTTCTCACCTGTTATTTCTAGTTTAAACAAACAAAACACTAAATTTGTCAAATTCCAGAAATATGGTAATTTCAAGCATATTTTCTATCAATTATGAGAAGTAAATTTAAAAAAAACTAATCTGGGCAATAATGGCTGATCAGTCATTAAAGATCAGAATCAGAATAAGTTTTAATATCATTGGCATTTGTTGTCTTTGCAGCAGCAGTACAATGCAATACATAACATAGAAAAATGTAATTACAGTAAGTATATATATATATATAAAAGTAGTTAAATTAAATAAGTAGTGCAAAAATAGAAATAAAAAAAGTAGTGAGGTTCATGGGTTCAATGTCCATTCAGAAATCAGATGGCAGAGGGGAAGAAGCTGTTCCTGAATCATTGAGTGTGTCCCTTCAGGCGTCTGTACCTCCTTTCTGATGATAGCAATGAGAACAAGGCATGACATGGGTGATGGGTGTCTTTATTGATGGATACAGCCTTTTTGAAGCATTGCTCCTTGAACATGTCTTGAATATTATGGAGGCCAGTGCCCATAATGGAGCTGATTGAGTTTACAATTCTCTGCAACTTATTTCGACCCTGTGCAGTAGGACATCCACGTTCATGAATATCCATGAATGTGGAGGCTAAAAAATTATAAAAGCAGATTTGGAGAGTAAAGAGATTGTGTAGGCACACTAAAAGCTAAATACCACCTCTAGGTTTCTTTTGTTGTTTCACCCTTATATTCTAAGAAATTTGTTGACCACTTTCCTAGTGAGATGTTGTGTTAACATGAAGCCTCAGTCAAGGAATGGTCTGGTAACTCTGGTGCCTATTGTCAGACTCATTCCTTCAGAGCACCAGATCAACAAAGGGATTCTTGAGAGTCAGCGTATTACCAGCCACTCATCAGTATCCAGCAAACCACAGGCAGTAAGGGAAGGAAATCTGTTGTCATCCAAAGTTGAAGTCGAGTTCACTGTCATATACACAAGTGCGTGCATGCACAGGTACAATAAAAAACCTACATACAGCAACACATTTCATCTGGTATGCAACCATCACATAAAAAGCATAAAATAAACAGATTGTATAAAATTATCTTACAAAGAGCACAAGTAGAACAAATTAAAACTACAGTATTGTGAAGAGGCCATAGTTTTGCTAAACCGAGGTCGCGATCAGAGCTGTACAGGTTGGTTGAAATATTGAACGGTTGAAGGGAAGTAGCTCATCCTCTGCCTGGTGGTGTATAACTTCAACCTCTCGCTGGATGGTAGTGCTGAGACGATGGCATGGCCCTGATGCCAGAGGCCTTTGATATTGGATTTTGCCGACTTGAAGAAACACCTCTTGGATACGTGTAAATCATGGAGATGATGGGGAAGTATATTCCAGTGGTGTACTGGGATAAGTCCACTATTCAATTTGCAGAAGGGTTGCTTCCTAGAAACTACCTGCGTCATAATTTTCTGTCATGCAGAACCCTATATCCCATTTATAAGAGTCAAGCATGCGGACACAACGGTTCTAAGCCCAATTTCCTGCTTTCAACCCATAACCCTCTAAGTTCCACCCCTCCAAGAAACTATCTAAGTGCTTCTCGAATTCTACTATTGCATCTGCCTCAACAACTTCCTCTGGCAGCTCATAACGTATTCTCCATGCACAAAGGGGTGTTTCTTTTTTGATGGCCATGATGGCACCTCAGCTGCTGGAGAAAGAAGATGAGGTCAGCGTAAGGAGATGGAGGAAGAAAGGAGGGGAGGAAGAAACACAAGGTAGTAGGTGATAGGTTAAACCGGGAGGGGGGAGGATGAAGTAAAGAGCTGGGAAGTCGAGTGGTAAAAGAGGTAAAGGGCTGGAGAAGGGGGAATCAGATAGTCCATGGAAGAAAGGGAAGGGGAGGAGCACCAGAGGGAGGTGATGAACAGGTAGGGAGATAAGGTGAGAGAGGGAAATGGGAATAGGGAATGGTGAAGAAGAGGGGGAGAGGGCATTATTGGAAGTTTGAGAAACCAATGTTCATGCCATCAGGTTAGATACTACCAAGACGGAATATAATGTATTAGTCCTCCAACTGTGTATGGCCTAATCACGGCAGTAGAGGAGGCCATGGACTGACATGTCGGAATGGGAATGGGAAGTAGAGCTAAAATGGGTGGCCACTGGGACATCCTGCTTTTTCTGGTGAACAGAGCATAGGTGATTGGCAAAGCTGTCTCCAATCTACTTCATGTCTCACGGATGTACTGGAGGCCGCACTGGGAGCAGTGGATACAGCAGATGATGCCAACAGACTCACAGGTGAAGTGTCGCCTCACCTGGAAGGACTGTTTGGGGCCCTAAATGCTTGTGAGGGAGGAGGTGTAGTAGTACTTGTTCCGCTTGTAAGGATAAGTGCCAGGAGGGAGGTCAATGCAGAGGAACGAATGGACAAGCGAGTCGTGTAGGGAGCGATCCCTGTGGAAAGCAGTGGAGGTGGAGGGGGAGGGTAAGATGTGCTTGGTGTTGGGATCCCATTGGAGATGGCGGAAGTTACGGGGAATTATGTGCTGGACATGGGGGCTGATGGGGTGGTGGGTGAGGACAAGAGGAACCCTTTCCCTGGTAGAGTGGCAGGAGGATGGGGTGTGGGTAGACGTGCGCGAAATGGAAGAGATGCAGGTGAGGGCAGCATTAATGGTGAAGGAACGGAGGCCCCTTTCTTTAAAGAAGGAGGACGTTACTGAACTAAGGAGATGTCCCACTTCTTCAGAGGAAAAATGTTGCTAGACAACAAATGGATTTACCGTGTTAATAAAAACTAGCAAATTACCTGTACATGCATCAGAAAATGCGAGTTAAATAAGAAGATAAATTTGTTGTTTCTTTTTTGGGTATATTTATTTATTTATGCCACATAAATCCTGTATGAGTAGATTATATTCCATATCTTACATTCTTGGGGAGTGATTTGAAAATTCCATAAAAGCAGATTTCCATAACACAATCATAGCCTCTGTCTGTATTCTAATGTCATCTTTTTTCATAAATTCTCACCATGTTGCCTGGATTCTACCTCTTGCCTACACAGTAGGGGGAATTTCCGATGATTTATTAACCAATGAACTGCTGTCACAGGGAGAATGTTGGGTACCGGAGGTTAGTATTGAACCCAAGTCACTGGAGTCATGCCAGTCAGCGGCTGCACTGAATGTGCCAACTTCTCTTAAGGGCAGATGTTCTAACCAAATAGTGAGGATGAAAATTACTCAAAAGAACTCTTCACACAGTTCCACAAGTACATATGACATTCTGCACACTGACCTGTGTTCTGAGTTAATTGCTTGAAAGTAGATAATACATCTCTTCCATAAGATAAGATACAAGAGCAGAATTAGAACATTTGGCAGAGGACCCAAGGACATAAAATGGAGATGATTAAATAAAGAACAAAAGGTGAACTGGGGGGAAATGTAGTGACTCACGAAGTAGTAGATCCCTGTAATTCATTGGCAATGTAGTGGTGTGGTAATGGACAAAGATTTGATTATTACATTCAAAAGAGAGTCGGATAAGTATCTGAATGGGAAAAAATACCATGGTTGTGTGGAGATGACACTGGATAGATTGTTATAATATAGAATTAGTATAGGCTCAACAACTCTTCCATGCTGTCGCCTCTTTCTGATTCTGTGAAGTGAACTGACATGATGTTCAAGTTTATCTTAAGTTTATCCAGCAATCTGAGTAATTAAAAGAGTAGGGGTCACATGACATAATTGGCCATAAAAGTGGTTTCCATCTTAATCCTGCTAGAACTTAGAACGCCACAGTACAGTGTAGGCCCTTCTGTCCATGTTGTGCTGATCTTTAAACCTCCTCCAAGATTACTCTAAGTTCCCTCAGACATAGCCCTCCATTTTATTTATCATCCATGTGGCTATGTAAGAGATTGGCAAATGAACCTAATGTATCCGTCTCTGATGGCAGTGTGTTCCACAAACCCACCGTTCTCTGTGTAAAAACCTGCTTCTAATACCGCCCCTATACTTTCCTCCAATCACCCTAAAATTATGCTCCCCGGTATTGACCATTTCCACCCTGGGAAAAATCTCTGGCTATCCACACAATCTATGGCATGAGCTAATTTAATTCGAGGACATATTCTGTGGCTCTCCAAATGAAGCCTACACGTATATTTTAAATATTTTCGTGACCGGGATTCTTGTATTTTCTATTCAAAAGGGACTGACTCAGGGAGGCAAAGCTCTCAGTATGGATGGGTTGGACTGAAGGGCCTGTTTTGATGCTGTATGGCTCTATTTTTCTGTGTTCCATATATTGAAAGTATGCAGCAAATTACATAATTATAAACATCGCAAATGAGAACTGGTGTCAAAACTCTGAAATAAAATCAGAAAAGCAGCAGCATCATTGCTATGCACGGTGTCATATCACATGGACAATCATTGTCTTTCCATGACTATGATTGTTCTTGGCAAATTTTTCTACAGAAGTGTTTTGCCATTGCCTTCTTCTGGGCAGTGTCTTTACAAGATGGGTGACCCCAGCCATTATCAGTACTCTTCAGGGATTGTCCGCCTGGCGTCAGTGGTCGCATAACCAGGACTTATGCAACAGCTGCTCCCATGGCTTCACGTGACCCCGATCTGGGGTGGGGGTTTAAGCAGTTGCTACACCTTGCCCGACGGTGGCCTGTAGGCTAGCAGAGGAAAGAGGCGCCTTATACCTCCTTTGGGAGAGACGCATCTCCAACCCACCACAAGGCAACATCTGTGACAAAAGAAACAGAGTTAATATTTCAGGCAGATCACATTAGTTTACTGTCATTGTTCATTAGGGTGTAATGAAATTCATTGCTCACATGAAACTCAGAGAGTAAGCTGCTGATGTGGTAAAAATAAACACAACGATAAATACAGTATTGAATGCATAACCATGTGATACTGCAAAGATAGTGCGATCTAAAGTAACAGAATATAGAATTTTACAGCACAGTACAGGTCCTTTATTTCACGATATTGTGCCATATCTTTAATTTATGTGAAAATCAATCTAACCTTTCCTTCATAACTCTTCACTTCTATGTACCAATTTAAGAGTTTCTTAAATGGCTCTGATGTATTTGTCTCTATCACCACTCCTGATGGGTTCCTTCTGCGTGAAGCAATTACCTCTGATATTCCCCCTGTACTTTCTTCCAGACAGCTTATTATTAAGCCCCCTGAGGAAAAGTCTATACCTACCACTTGATCTACACCTCTTAGTTCTTTATTGACCAACAGCACGAGGTAGGCCCTTCCAGCCCTTCGAGCCGCGCCACCCAGTAATTCCTCAATTTAATCCGGGCCGAATAACGGGACAACTTACAATGACCAATTTACCTCCCAACCGGTACGCCTTTGGAATGTGGGAGGAAACTGGAGCACCTGGAGGAAACCCACATGGTCACGGGGAGAACATACGAACTCTTTTCAGGCAACAATTGGAATTGAGCCCAGGTCGCTGGTACTGTAAAGCGTTGTGCTAACCACTACCACACCACCCCTTGTACAACTCTGTCAGGTCAACTCTCATCCTCCTTCACTCCAAGGAAAAAAACCAAACCTCAATCAACCTATCTTCATCAGACAGGACCCCTAGTTCAGCCCTCATTCTGGTAAGTCTCCCTTTGCATCCTCTCTGGAGCTTCCCCACCTTTCCTATAATGAGGTGACCAGAAATGAATCCAATATTCCCAGTGTGGTCTAACCGGGGTTTTATAGAGCTGCAGCATCAACCTGCGGCTCTTGAACTCAACAAGCAAAGAAATTGCCAAAGTGACAATAATAGAATAGAGAGGTAAAATTAAGAGTCAAAGAACATGGTGGTGCCACTGGGAAGAGGGTGTGAAAGGGGTGGTTCATTCAGCAGGGTGAAGAAGCTGTGCTTGAGTCCAGACATCCAGGTTTTCAAGCCTTGGTATCTTTTCCCAGAAGGCATAAGAGAGAAAAGGGAACAACCAAAGTGACAAGCGTCAATGTTTCATCAGAATCAATAAAAATCAGAAAACTAGCAGGTTTTAATTTGGTAGAGAGAACAAAGAGATTTACCTTAGGGTGGAGACTTGTGGAGAGTAAACATGTGGTGATGTCAGCTGAGGGAGAGTGGTGAAGGCAGCTTAGTTGCAATTAATCTCTCTGGAGGAGAGATGCATAAATAGATGGAATGAAGGAGAACAAATCAGAGGAATATAAGCAAAGGTGAAACTACTAGAAACAAAACGATGGCATTGTTGGAAAGAAAGGAAATCTAAAAATTTAATCGGTAAGTGAACATCGATGAAGAAAAACTTGAGTTATTGTTACATGTTGATGGGTTTTTACCATAATTGCCCGCTTGTAATATAAACTAGAAAGACTGGTTATCTGAAATTGTGCATTCGATGTTGAACACAAAAGGCTATAGCTTATTTAATCAGATAATGAGATGCTGTTCTTCAGGCTTTTGTTGGAACTTAGCCATTTCCTTAATTCTTATTTCATCCACTCAGTGGCCACTTTGTTAGGTACACCTGCTTATTAATGCAAATATCTAATCAGCCAATCCTGTGCATGATTGTATCAAAGTATGCAGACATGGTTCAGTTGTTGTTCAGGCCAAACATCAGAATGGGGAAGAAATGTGATCTTCAGTAAAAGTCTTAGGCACATAAACATAGCTGAGAGTTTGTCTAGGATTTTGCACGGTACTGTAGTAATTTTATGTATTGCACTGTACTGCTACCGCAAAAAAAAAACAATCTCCTGATATATGTGAGTGATGATAAACCTGATTCTGATATGGGTCTCTATTGTGGACCGGGAGTGGGAAGGGGGCCAGGAGAGGGGAATCATGGTAGGGAAAAGGGGAGGGAATGGGGGAAAGAGAGAGCAGGAAGCAGCAGAGAGACATTCTGAAGTGATCCATAAACCAATTGTTTATAATCAAAAGACTTTGCCTGGTGTCTCAGGGCCAGGTATGTCTCGCCCACACCAACCCCCGCCCCTGGCACTCCTTCTCTGACATGTGTCCCACGCTCATTCAGCAGCGCTGCACCCTCATCATTTCCAATAACCTTTGATCCTGCCAGATTTACAAACCTGCTCTCTGCTTCATATTGACAAATGCAGTACTGTGCAAAATTCTTAGGCACCCCAGATGTGTATATATGTATACCTTAGACTTTTACACTGCACTTTAAGTGACTTTGGCCTTGAAATGATTGCTGGTGCCAGACAAGGTGGTTTGAGAAACTGCTGATCTCCTGGGATTTTCATATACAACAATTTCTAGAACTTACAGAAACTGGAGTAAGGAACAAAAACCATCACTGAGAGGCAGTTCTGAGGGCAAAAACACCTTGCCCACAGGAGAGAGATCAGAGGAGAATGGCCAAACTGGTTCAAGCTGACAGGAAGATGACAGTAACTCAAATAACCATGCATTACAACTGTGATATGCAAAATAGCATCTTTGAACACACAGCTTGTTGATCCTTGAAGTGAATGGGCTACAACGGTAGAAGATTATATACATGCACTTAGTGGCCACTTTATTAGCAAGAGGAGGTATCTAAAAAAGTGGCCACTGACTTATTTATGCTTGCATCTACCAGCTCCTCTGTCAGCTCATTCCATATACCCATCACTCTCTACGTGAAAAACTTGCCCCTCAGATCTATTTGAAATAACTTCTCTCTCACCTTAAACTTATACCCTGTAGTTTTAGACTCCTCTGCTCTTGGAAAAAAGACTCTTGATGATCTAACCTATCTGTGCACCTCATAATTTTATAACCCTCTGTAAGATTACCCCTCAGCCTCCTATGTTCCAATAAGAGCAATACAATCTCTCCTTGTAACTGTAGCCTTACACTCCAGCCAACATGCTGGTGAATCTCTTCTGCACTCTTTCTAGCACTACCACATCCTTTCTATCTGAATAGTGCGGTGAGGATTTGTACAAATAAATTCCCATGGAACTGCAAAGATAAACTGAGCAGCCGTAAGCTATGGGCCATTTTCCATATCAATATCAATAAGTTGGAAGGAGTGCAAAGAAAATTAGTTGGGTATTGCCAGGACTTAAGGACCTGGGTTATAGGGAAAGGTTGAATAAGTTAGTATTTTATTCCCTGGAATGTCTAGTAACAATATCTGGATCACCAAACTTCATCTTGTGAATGTCAACTGAAAAAATAAGGTTCAATCAAAGTTACAAGGCCCAACACAAGCGTTAGGAGCATCACCTCATGTTTCACCTTGGTGTGATGCTGTCTCTCAAACTCAGTATCGATTTCTCCGCCTCCAGATAAATTGCCCATAAATGAAAATACAGAAGAGAAAAAGGCAGATGTTGGAAATCCAAGTGAAAAGCAGATGATGCTGAAAAAGCCCAGCACATCTTGCTGCATCTGTGGGAAAGGAATCAGTTAATGGTTTGGGTCAAAGACCCTTCATTAGGAGTTGATTAGGGTGGATCAGGAAGATGCATATGAGAGCAGGTGAGCAGCGGCTGATGTTTAAAAGACTTTATACATAATTTTCTACATGTAAACAGGATGTCTCATAAAGACTTATAAACTCAGCAGAGACTGTGGCCCAGCCATGGTTATCAAGACTAATTATAGAATTATGGATACCTTTAGCTCAAGGAAAATGGCTTTTAAGGTTGTCAAAGAGAAAAGTAAACCTAAGGAAATGAAGACTAAGAAGATAATTTTAAAAATGGGAAGCACTGTATGATGGTAGACTGGTGACTACATGTTGGTGTGTGGCCTAGTGGATAAGGCATCGGTCTAGTGATCTGAAGGTCACTGGTTCGCGCCTCAGCTGAGGTAGTGTGTTGTGTCCTTGAGCAAGGCACTTAACAACACATTGCTCTGCGACGACACCGGTGCCAAGCTGCTTGGGTCCTAGTGCCCTTCCCTTGGACAACATCAGTGGCAATGGAGAGGGGAAGGCCTGCAGCTTGGGCAACTGCCGGTCTCCCATACAACCCTGCCCAGGCCTGACCAATGGATGCCTATTTAGTCTGGTGAGAAACAAGAGCAGATTGTAAGAGTTTCTTGAGACAGATTAAAAAGAAGAGATCAGCTAAAGTTACATCAGGGGAAAAGGAAAAGGCAGAATTGATCATTTATGTCTGACTTCATGAAAAGTACGAAAATACTCCTGGAAAGAGTAGAGGATAACAAATCTGAAAAGAATAACAAGCTGAAAGAAATTATCATTTTTAATAAAAACAGTGTTGTGAAATTAATGGGAGAAAAAGCCAATACATCCCTGGGATCTGATGACCTATGTCCCAACATTTTGAAAGAGGTGGCTATCGAAGCACTGGTTGGCATCTACCAAAGTTCCAGAGGTTTCAGAACAATTCCCTCGTTAAGTTGGGGACAACCAGCAAAGAATAGAGGAAAGCAGAAAACATAGAACTGTGGACCAAATATTCTCTTATGAGTGATCGGGAAAATTGTGGAACTTGATTATTGAATAAGTAGTAACAGTGTACTTGGAAAATAATAATGGGGGATTTGACAGGAGTTGTGGATTAATGGATCTATACACTTAAGAAAATGAAATCAGGACCTGGTAAAGGGTCTTAGTCTGAAACGTCGACTGTTTACTCTTTTCCATAGATCCTGCTGAGTTCCTCCAGCATTGTGTGTGTGTGTGTGTGTGTGTGTGTGTGTGTGTGTGTGTGTGTGTGTGTGTGTGTGTGTGTGTGTGTGTGTGTGTGTGTGTGTTGTGTGTGTGTGTGTGTGTGTGTGTGTGTGTGTGTGTGTGTGTGTGTGTGAGACATCAGCAGATTTTCTCATGTTTGATAAAGAAGTTTGTCTCCGACAACTGGTGTTAAATGAATACAAGTATATTTACCACTGGTGTACTCCTCTCCATATGTTCCTTGCCTCCTTATTGTATGCCCTGACTACGAATTCCTGGGAATCCACTAGGAGACTGCTGAAATGGATTCTGGTTTGCTTGTATTTTGTTTTCATTGTCAATTAATAATCACAAATGAATGTATTGCTGGTGGACATGTTATTTGTCATTTATGCAGGCTTACAGTGTTAGGGAGATCAATCAGGTATTTGTGCTTCAAGTTAATTATTTTACTGTGAAATTGTAATTTTGGCTTTGAGTCACCTCCACATAAAAATTGCTTGAATAAGTTGACTGCCGCTGGTTATTGAATATACACTGCAGCACACTTGGAAATTACCAATTAACCTTGGTCTCCCTCTGTTTTCTCAGGACATGACATGACACACTAAATACTCCTGAGGAAAATTACTTTGTCTAGCATGTAGAAACATGTCATATTGACAATTTATTTATTTACCATATTAAAATCACTACTATACACGTGTTTAATAATTACTTAAAGAATCAACATACTGTAGTCAGAGGAATGTGCATCCAAAGGCCATATTATTAGGAACAGCTGTATACCTGCTCAATAATGCTAATAGCTAATCAGCCAATCATGTGGCAGCAACTCAGTGCATCAGTGTATGTGGAAATGGTCAAGAGATTGTTGCTCAGAGCCAACATCAGAATGAGGAAGAAATGTGATCTAAATTACTTTGGTTGTAGAATGATTATTGGTGCCAGACAGGGTGATTTGAGTATCTCAGAAACTGCTGATATCCTGGGATTTTCACACACACACACACAACAGTCTCTAGAGCTTACAGAGAATGGTGCAAAAAACAAAAAAATTCTAGTGAGCAGCAGTTCTGTGGGTGAAAACACCTTGTTAATGAGAGAGCTCAGAGAGAATGTCCACACTGGTTCAAGTTGACAGGAAGGCAACAGCAACTCAAATGACCATGTGTTACAACAGTGGCATGCAGAAGAGCATCTCTGAATGCACATCGAAGTGGATGGGCTACAGCAGCAGAAGACCACGGCCATAGACTCACGGGCCACTAAGCCTAATAAAGTGCTCTCTGTGTTTATTAGCAATATTAACCATACACATTCACTAAAAGCATTACAAAGGTTATTGAAAGCCAATAATTGGATAGTAGACCCGTACATGTCTGCAAATGACTCAGAGAAGATTTCCACCCTTCAAATTATGGCCATCAATCAATGTGATGACATAAATTTCTTTGCTGCCTACAGTACTGCAGTCCGGTGTCTGTGATAGCTGAGACAGAGACACCTGAAGTTAGTGCATCTCTCCAAAGAAATTACCCCTTTTTGAATTGACTGCATTGTCGTGCCTGCTGAGGCCCTGAAGTGAAAAGCTATTTTATTTCAGCTGCTTATTTTATTTGCTTATTTTAGCTGTAGAAATATAAAACCACGTGGAACTTTTGCATCCTCAACAGTCTATCAGGTCCTGGTGCACAAATAGTAAGCAGCAGCAAGTGTTCTAATTTCTTTATATGAAGACAAAGCACTGAAGTTGGGTCTGTCTTTTGGTTCCGCATGATTAGCCACTTCCTTAACAGTGCTTGCCACATACAATGAAGCAGAATTGGGAACAGAATTAGGTAGCTCCAGTACCTAATAAGGTGCCCGCTGAGTGTATGTTCATGGTTTTCTGTGACTGCAGCCCATTCACTTTAAAGTTTGATGGGATGGGCATTCAAAAATTGCTCTTCTGTACTTCTGCTCTATTGTAATGCGTTGTTATTTGAGTTACTGTCACCTTCCTGTCAGCTTGATCCAGTCTGGCCATTCTCCTCTAACCTTTCTCATCAACAAGCTGTTTTCTCCCACTGGATTTTTTTTTTACTTTTCACACCATTCTCTATAAACTCAGGACTGTTGTACGTGAAAATCCCAGGATACCTGCAGTTTCTGAGATACTCAAACCACCCAGTCTAGCACCATTGTCAAAATCACTTCTTCCGCATTGATCTGAACAACCGAACTTCTTGACCATGCCTGTATACTTTCATGCATCAAATTGCTGCCACGTGATTGGCTGATTAGATATTTTCATAAATGAGAAGGTATACTGGTGTACCTAATAAAGTGGCCACTGAGTATAACTTTCAGATGATGGGTCAGTTACATGAGATTGGGAACGTCCAGGAACTTACTCAGAAAGTTGTGAATCTTCAGAATATTCAAGTGCAGAGGGTTATGGATGGTCAGTCACTAAGTATGTTCAAGGCTGACAGTTTATTGGGGCTAATAGAATCAAACAACTTGGGGGTTATGAAAGAGAATGAGCTTGTAGCATAGAATTGAGCATGCATTGAAGTAATCCTCCACACTATCCACAACTCCACCAGCAAAGGTTGGTGAGTATATAGCATGGAGGGCTGTTATAGGTTACGGCAGAACATTGACAGCATCCAGAGCTGGGCTGAGGAGCGGCAGATGGAGTTCAACCCAGAAAAGTGTGAGGTGATCATTTTGAAAGATGAATGCAGGGTTAATGGTAGGAATTTCGGCATAGTGAAGGAACAAAGGGATCTTGAAGTCCACGTCCATAGATCTATCCAAGTTGTCGCACGTGATGATAGTCCATAAGACCATAAGACATAGGAGCAGAATTAGGCCATTTGGCCCATCAAGTCTGCTCCGTCATTCAATCATGGCTGATCTTTTTTTCCCCTCCACAACCTCATTCCCCAGCTTTCTCCTTGTAACCTTTGATTCCACGTTCAATTGACAACATATCAATCTCTGCCTTAAATACACTCGACAACCTGGTGACCACAGGTGCCTGTGGTATCAAATTCTACAAATTCACCACCTTCTGCCAAAAGAAATTTCTCCGCATCTCTGTTTTAAATGGACACCCCTCTATCCAGAGGCTGTGCTCTCTTGTCCTAGACTCCCCCACCATGGGAAACATCCTTTCTCTGTCTAGGCCTTTCAATTTTCAAAAAGTTTCCCCCCTCATCCTTCTAAAATCTGAGTACAGACACAGAGCCATCATACGCTCTTCGTATGATAACACTTCAATTCATGGAATTATCCTTGTGAACCACCTCTGGACCCTTTCCAATGTCAGCAGATCTTTCCTTAGATGAGGAGCCCAAAACTGTTCACAATACTCAAGGTGAGGCTTCACCAGTGCTTATAAAGCCTCAGCATCACATCCCTGTTCTTTTATTCTAGACCTCTTGAGATGAATGCTAACATTGCATTTGTCTTCCTCACCACCGACTCTACCTACAAGTTAACCTTTAGGGTGTTCTTCACAAGGACTCCCAAGTCCCTTTGCATCTCAGATTTTTGGATTTTCTCCTCATTTCAAAAATGGTTTGCACATTTATTTATACTACCAAAGTGCATGACCATGCTTTTTCCGACATTGTATTTCGTTTGTTACTTTCTTGCCTATTCTCCTGATCAGTCTAAGTCCTTCTGCTTCCTACCTGTTTCCTCAGCACTACCTGCCCTCCACCGATCTTTGTAACATTTGCAAATTTGGCAACAAAGCCATCTATTCCATCATCTAAATCATTGACATGCAGCATAAAAAGAAGCAGTCCCAACACCAACCCCTGCAGAACACCACTAGTCACTGGCAGCCAGCCAGAAAAGTATCATTTTATTCTTACTTGCTGCCTCCTACCAATCAGCCAATTCTCCAACCATGCCAGTAACTTTTCTGTAATGCCATGGGCTCGTAACTTGGTAAGCAGCCTCCTGTGCAGCACCTTGTCAAAGGCCTTCTGAAAGTCCAAATATACAACATCCACTGCTTCCCTTTTATCCATTCTACGTGAATCTCCTCAAAGAATTCCAACAAGAATTAATGAAACCATGCTGACTTTGTCCTATCTTGTCCTGTGTCACCAAGTACTCCATAACTTCATCCTTAATAATTGACTCCACCATCTTCCCAACCACTGAAATCAGGCTAACTGGTCTATAATTTTCTTTCTGCTGCCTTCCTCCTTTCTTAAACAGTGGAGTGACATTTGCAATTTCCCAGTCCTCTGGCAGCATACTAGAGCCCAATGATTTTTTTTTGAAAGATCATTGCTAATATCTCCACAATCTCTAATTCTACCTCTTTCAGAACCCTAGCATGCAGTTCACCTGGTCTGGGTGACCTATGCACCCCTTGGGTCTTTCAGCTTTTTGAGTATCTTCTCTCTTGTAATAGTAACTGTACTCACTTCTCTTCCCTCGCACTCTTCAACACCCAGCACACTGCTAGTGTCCTCTACAGTGAAGACTGATGCAAAATACTCATTTAGTTCATCTGCCATCTCCTTGTCCCCTGTTATTATTACTCCAGCCTTAATTCCTTGTGGTCCTATATCCACTCAGATCTCTCTTTTATTTTTTACATATGTGAAAAAGCTTTTACTATCCACTTTGATATTGTTTGCTAGCTTTCATCTTTTCCTTTCTAATAGTTCTTTTAGTTGCTCTCTGTAGGTTTTTAAAAGTTTCAAGTAAATTTATTATCAAAATACATATACATCACTGTATACAACCCTGAGATTCATTTTCTTGTGGGCATGCTTGGTAAATCCAAGAAGACGATAGAATCAGTGAAAGACCATCTTTATTCAATAATCTACACTCTTATGTTGATAGTCTATGCTTTTTTTCCTTCCACCAAAATACACGACCATACACTTCTCTACACTATATTCCATCTGCCACTTCTTTGCACATTCTCCCATTCTCTCCGTCTTTCTGCCCCTCCAGCTATCTTTTTATCATCTGCAAACTTTGCCACAAAGCCATCAATTCCATCATCCAAATCATTGACATATAATGTGAAAAGAAGCAATGACCTGGGGAGCAACACTATCTACTTATTATTCCGACCATTTGCTTCCTGCCAGTCAGCCAATCTTCTACCCATGCTAGTACCTTTCCTGCAAAACCAAGGCCTTTGTGCTGCACCATGTCAAATGCTTTCTGAAAATCCAAGTAAACAATGTCCACTGACTCTCCTTTGTCTTTCCTGCTTGTTATTTCATCAAATAATTCCATCAGATTTGTTAAGCAAATTATCCCCTTAAAGAAACTATGCTGACTTAGGCCTACTTTATCATGTGCCTCCAAGTAGCCCTGAAACCTCATCATCAATAATGGACTCCAACATTTTCCCAATCACTTAAGTCAGGCTAAAAGGCCAATAATTTCCTTTCCTCTACCTCCTTCCTTTCTTCAAGAGAGAAGTAAGATTTGCAGTTTTCCAGTCCCCTGGAATCTAGTGATTCTTGAAAAATCATTTCTAATGCCTCCACAATCTCTTCAGTTACCTCTTTCAGAACCCTGGCCACCTCATTATTGGAAGAATGCAGAAGCTTTAGAGAGGGCACAGAGGATTCTGTCCAGACTGGACAACATGCCTTATGAGGACAGGCTGAGTAAGCTATGGCTTTTCTCTTTGGAGCAAAGGAAGAGCAGAAGAGACTTGATTAAGGTGTACAAGATGATAAGAGGCATAGATCAAGTGAGACTGATCTGAGACTTTTTCCCATGGCTGAAATGAGCAATGCAAGGGGACATAAGTTTAAGGTGATTGGAGAGAAGTATCAAGGGGGATGTCAGAGGTAAGTTCTTTACACTGAGAGTAGTGGGTGTGTGGAACGCCCTGCCAGGTGTGTTGGAAGAGCCAAATACATTCTACTAAGTGACTCTCTGGCAGTCTATTATGTGTCCACAAAAATGGATCGTGCTTTCCCATTTCAAGATTGATGTTACAATGATTATGTTATAATACTGGGTTGTGAGCAGAAAGAATACTTTACAAAGTGGATTACACCCAGTATCTAACTCCCTTCCTGAATCAGGTCATCACAGGCAAGGCTGTGTTTTATCCCCACTGCCTACCCAGAGTAAGCAGCATAAACAGAGATATTAATCCAAAAAAATTCTTAAAGCTAGGCTCATAATTTTGAAGATAGCAATTATTCTGACAGAATATCCACAGTGGCTTCATTTTTAATCATGCATTACAGTGTACAGCTGAATTGCACAACTGACAAATGCCTGTCCGATTCCCTTGCTGCTGATGACTGAGCTGATCTTTGGAAGGGTGGCAATTGAACTGCCGCAGTTACCCTCAATATCCATTAAAAAGAGCTCATAAATCTGGGCCTATCAGATCCAGCAAACACTTCAGGATCAGTTAATTTGCATAAAGTCAAGTCATAAAAACACCTCTCAGATAAATATTTAGAGAACCTTTCTTAGTGGTGTGAATTGCGAAATAACTGGTCTCAAGGCCACCAGTGTAACTCACTTGCTGTGCAATGTGTTGTGGTTTCTCTACCCTCAGTTTTGAGGGCTCCCCATCAGACAGTGCAGTGTCAGGCAAATCTACACTGGAAGCAGAGCCTGCTGAGCAACAAGAATGCTGGCCCACTCTGTAATAAACCGATGCTTCTGGATTATAATTCATAAGAACATAACAAACAGGAGGAATAGGCCATCTGGCCCATTCAGACTGCGCGCCGCCATTCAATAAGCTCATGGCTCATCTGACCATGGACTCATCTCCACCCACCTGCCATTTCTCATAACCCTTAATTCCCCTACTATGTAAAAACCTATCCAATATTGTCTTAAATATATTTACTGAGGTAGGCTCCACTGCTTCATTGGGTAGAGAATTCCAGAGATTCACTACTCTTTGGGAAAAGCAGTTCCTCCTCATCTCCATCCTAAATCTGCTCCCCTGAATCTTGAGGCTATGTCCCCTAGTTCTAGTCTCACCTACCCGTCTAACTTATCTATCCCTTTCATAATTTTATGTTTCTAGAAGATCTCCTCTCATTCTTCTGAATTCCAATGAGTATAGTCCCAAGTGACTCAATCTCTCCTCATAGTTTAACCCCCTCATCACTGGAATCAACCTGGCGAACCTCCTCTGCACCACCTCCAAAGCCAGTACATCCTTCCTCAACTAAAGATACCAGGTCTGAATGCAGTACTCCAGATGCAGCATAACCTCCCTACTCTAAATTCAATCCCTCAGCAATGAAGGCCAACATTTCATTCACCTTCTTGATAGCCTGCTGCACCTGCAAACCAAACTCTTGCGATTCATCCACACACACTCCCAAGTCCCTCTGCACAACAGCATGCTGCAATCTTTTACCATTTAAATAATAATCTGATCTTCCATTTTTAATTCCAAAGTGGATGACCTTGCATTTACCAACATTGTACTCCATCTGCCAGACCCTTGCCCACTCACTTAGCCTATCTATATCTCTCTGCAGACTCTCCATACCCTCTGAAAAAAATGGCTTTTTCACTCAATTTAGTGTCATCAGCAAACTTAAATACACTATACTCTGTCCCCTCTTCCAGATCGTTAAAATATCATGAACAGTTGCAGGCCCAGCACTGACCATTCACCAATGATTGCCAACTACAGAAACACCAATGTATCCCAACTCTCTGCTTTCTATTGGTTAACCAATCCTCTATCCGTGCCAATACATCACCCCCAACTCTATGAATCCTTATCTTATGGATAAGTCTTTTATGTGGCACCTTATCGAACACCTTCTGGAAATCCAAGTAAATAATGGGCTCGTTATGTCTTCAAAGAACCCCAGTGAGTTTGTGAAACAGGACCTGCCTTTGTTAATTCCATGGATTCACTCAGATAGATAACACACTGGGTTGTTGCTTTTACACGTGATGTTAGGATCCCCAACATTCCTCATCTGACTCTCCCGAGGCTTTCGTCGTGGTGTCCGATGGGTTGTAAGTGGCAGCTATGAAAGGAGAGACAGAGCAAATAAAAGACCCACCCAGTAACCACAGCCCACAATGCACCAGCATTTGTGGATCCTGGATTGTCTTCAACAGCTACCTGAGGACCCACCAATAGATAACCCCTTAAAAGAACATCATACTCAATCAAGTGATCTACCTACAATAAATATAAATAGACACTATTTCATCTAGTATGTCAACTCATCAGATGGAACCAGTGGAGTCATTCTCAGCATGAATCTGGTCAGTCCATGAGTTGATGAGGAAGGCATGGCAGTGGCAGAATTGTAACACAAGGGACAACACCATGGCAGAGTTGGTAGAGCTCCTGTTTTGCAACTTCAGTGATCTGGGTTCATCCTGGTGTCTCTGCTGCTGACTGTGTGGAGCTTTCCTTAGGGCCATATAGGTGTATGCCAGGTGTTTCAGTTCCTCCTGCAACTTACAGATGTGCAGCTTGCTATGTTAATTGGCCACTGAGTACTAGGATCTGAGGGAAGTTCTTCAAAGTTTAAAAGTTCAAAGTAAATTTTGTTATCAGAGTACATATATATCACCATATACAACCCTGAGATTCTTTTTCTTTGTGGGCATTCTTTGCAAATCTATAGAAAAGCAATTTCAGCAAGATTCAATGAAAGATCAATAGAGTGCAGAAGACTACAAACTGTGCAAATGCAAATTTTAAGAAATAATAATAAATAATGAGAACATAAAATGACAAAATAAAGAGTCCTTGAAGTGAGACCATTGGTTGTGAGAACATCTCAACAAATGGGCAGGTGAGTGTAGTTATCCCCTTCTGTTCAAGAGCCTGATGGTTGAGGGGTAGTAACTGTTCTTGAACCTGGTGGTGTGAGACCTGAGGCTCTTGTATTGTCAACCTGATGGCAGCAGCGAGAAAAGAGCATGGCCTTGGAAACGTGAGAAAAATAAAATGGGATTAGAGTACGAATTGTGTAATGTGTATAATCACCATGGATTTAGAGGGACAAAAATCCTGCTTCTGTGCTGTATAACACCATGACAGTGTTTGGAATATAAATTAAAGCATTGTGACTGTTACCATGGGTGACTTATGCAAAGTCACTTTTCACTTTCTTCTGTCTTTTGACACTATGTTTGTGTGGGAGAGAGATGGTTTATATTATCCGCTCCCTCCTGTTTTGCAATACCTTTAGTCTAATTTCATTCCCAGTTAAAGAAATGATCACGACATGTTGCTTCAAAGTTGCTCAAAGCTAATCAAATTATTCAAAGATATTTCTCATTCTCATTACTGAGTTGTGTGGGCAATTACTTTAGAAGCCATTGCAGATATTTCTATAAATATTAAATAGATCTATCCCATGTATTTAGATCATGCCGAAACAGATTTTTGATTTCACAAAAAATAATTATTGATGTTTTTGAAATAATCCATCAAATGCAGTCAAAGGAAATATTTAAACAGAATCTATTTTGGGAAAAGTTGAGATCCAGACTGATGTTTCCCCCAAAAAAGACCATCGGTAAAGAATTGATGATTCCTGGTAATTGTGTAGCCTTCCCAAAATATCTAGATTCATGAAGAATATTAACTTGTGTTACCTTTAGTAGTGGAAGTAAATTGGGCAAATCTCTCAACAGAGTTTATTAGAGTGGTGTTTCTCATGCTGAGGCATTTTTTAGAAAGAAATCATGGACAGATCTTTTATCCCTTTCTCATGCAACTCGTCAGAGACTAACAAACCAACTTCCGAGCACACAGGAGAGGAATACTGTGGCGCTAATCTGAAAAGTATGAACTCTTGTATTAACCATTGCCCCCCACTCCACCCCCAGGGAAAAGCCTCTGGCTGTTCACACTATCCAGGCCGCTTATCATCTATGCCCTCAGTGGCCACTTTATTAGGTATATCTGTACCTAACAAAGTTGTCGCCGACTGTATGCTTATGGTTTTCTGCTGTTGTAGCCCATCCTCTTCAGGGTTTGATGTGCTGTGCATTCAGCAATGCTCTTCTGCACTCGACTGTTGTAACTCGTGGTTATTTGAGTTACTGTTGCCATCCTGTCAGCTTGAACCAGTCTGGTTAATCTCCTCTGACTTCTTTCAATAACAGATCTGACCTCTTTCAATGCAGATCTGTTACTCAATGAATTTTTTTGTTCTGTTTCTTGCACCATTTTCTGGAAACTCTAGAGAATGTTGAGTATGAAAATTCCAGGAGATCAGCAGTTTCTGAGATACTCAAAACACCACATCTGGCACCAACAATCGTTGACGGTCAAAGTTGCTTAGATCACAATTCTTCCCCAATCTGATGTTTAATCTGAACAACAACTGAACTTGTCCGTGTCTGCTTTCGTGTGTTGAGTTGCTGCCACGTGATTGGCTGATTAGATCCAGTATTTGCATGAACGAGCAGGTGTACAGATGTATTAAATAAAGTGGCCACTTGAGTGTACACCCCTATCAAATCACCTCTCATCTTCCTTTGCTCTAAAGAAATAAACCCCAGCTTGTCCATCCTTTTATCATGAGACATGCTTCTTCAATTCAGGCAGCATCCTGGTAAATCTCCTCTGCACCTTTTCTAAAGCTTCCAAGTCCTTCGTATAATGAGGCGACCAGATCTGAACACTATACCCCAAGTGTGGTCTAAACATTTAATGATCTATCATGCAATATTACTGAATTGCTCGACAGTTCTTTGGCAATATTTCTGTTTAGTTTGGAGTGATTGAAACATATTAGCACTAATGTGACAAGCAAACAGTGGACATATTTTTAAAGTAAACAAAATTATTTCCACAATACATTTCTTGGAATGTATGCATTGCTGGCAAAACTAGCATTTGTTATTTATCCTTGAAATGATGGTGGTGTGTCGCCTTTTCAAAGTGCAGTAGACCTTTTGAAGATGCTATTCTAATAGCATGATAAGCAGAACTTCTACCAGGCAACTATTTAGGAATGACAACATGCTTTCAAGTCAGACTGGTCTTCAACTTGCAAGGGAAACCACAGACAGTGGTTCTATCAAAAGCATTCCACCTTTGTTTTACTTGGGCTAGAGATCACTGTCTTGAGCAAGGAATGATCCATATGGTTTCTTTCTGGAATTCATTAAAGCTATGATGTAACACTTGCCGAGGAAAGTGATGATATCAGTGGACAGAGTGCCAATGCAGTGAGCTCTTTTGTGTTGATAGATTAAAAAGATTCTTGAATGTGTACATAATGTTCCCTAGAGAGTTGAGCTAACCTTACAAAAGATTGGAGATTGGCATCTGTCTGTCTAGAAAGACAAAGGGTGATGATCATCATCACAAGCCTGGGGGAAGCTATGGAGATACTGAAATTCCCAGTTGTCAAGATCCCCCTCTCAGCCTCATCAGTATAGTCCAAAGGAAAGTTTATAAGGCAATATGTTTGGAACCAACTTGCCAGAAGTATGTTCAATGACATCCACTCACCTTAGGGGTTCCACTCCGGAATTGCTTTCTGGATTTACTATCATAGACTTTGTCTATCCTAAGGCTGGTCACAAGGCAGTGAGGCTATTTACCCAGTGCTGGGGGTCTGGCTCACAGTATACAGTACAGTACTCTATATTCCTTAAAGACAAAATAAAATAGAAAAAGTGGTCCAGAGTGACAATCAGGAGATACTAAAGATAGTTCAGATTAAAAGAAAGGGTTTATATTGCCAAAAAATTGTAGACAACCTGAGGACAGAGAAAGATCTGAACTTCATAAGACCATAAGACAAGAGAGCAGAGCTATGTCTGAATTCAGCAAAGAAAGACCAAGGTATTGATACAGAAATGGGAAGAAGAAAACGAGAATGATTTAGAAAGCAAAAAGGGCGTTGTGGATTACTTTATAGGCAAGACAAGAAGAGATCAGCTAATATGAATATGGATCCTTCACAGATTGTTATGAGAAGCATTATGTTTATCAGTAAGGAAATGGAAGTTTCTGTGGACATGCCATGTTTCTGCTGGAAACGTGTAGACACCTGCGAGCTCTTCCCAACACAATCCTCAGATGCAAAACAAAACTGTATGTTTCAACGTACATTGAACAAATAAAGCTAATCTTTTCTTAAATCCCCAGGATTTACATCCTAGTGTTTTGAAAAAAAGTAGATTTGGGATTAGTGGATGTCACTTACCTAAACTGTATGGATTCCAGAACAGTTTTCAAAGGAGAGAAGATAGAAAATGTGGGTCTCCTGTAACTTAAGAGAGGGTGGAGGGAGAAAACAGAATGATATGACACTTAGTATGTCATTTGAATAGCAAATTGCTGAATATCTATTATTAAAGAGGTTTTGCAGGTACTTATAAATTAACATAGATTTATGGGAGGAAAATAATACTTGACAAATCTACTTGTCAAATAAAGGTGAACAAGCTGTATTTGAATGTTTTGATACCTTTTGCTGATGTGCCACACAGAAAGTAAAATTCTAAGACCGTAAGATATAAGAATAAAATTAGGCCATTTGGCCCATAGGGTCTGTTCTGACTTTCCATCATGGCTGATTTATTATCTTTCTCAACACCATTTGCCTGCCTTCTTTGCATAACCTTTGATGTCCTTGCTAATCCACTTTAAATACACCCAGTGACTTGGCCTTCACAGCTGTCTGTGGAACGAAATCCTCAGATTCACCACCCTCTGGCTAAAGAAGTCCCTCCTCATCTCTGTTCTAAAGGGATGTCCTTCTATTATGAGGCTGCGCCCTCTGGTCCTAGATTCCCCCACTATTGGAAAATTCTCTCCATATCCACTTCATCTATGTCGTTCAATGTACGATGGGTCTTGATAGGTTAAGTAATTGAACAATATTAAAGTGGATAATATTAGAGATCATGTATTGATATTGATTGAGGACATGCTAATAGACAGATAGCAGAGAAAAGAAATAAATAGGTTAATCAATCTGCAGGGAACTCAGTGGGTTAAGCAGCTCTTGGAAAGGAAAGGGATGGTCGACATTTTGGGTCAAAACACTGCTTCAGGTGTTGGGAACAGAGAGAAGGGTCGAGCCAATTCTGTTCACACTTCCACGACATTTACTCCTCGCTCCAAGGTGCAGAAGCTTTATGGTGGTTTGCCCTGCTGTCTGATGAACTGAGTCCGAGGCTATGGGCCTACTCCAGCCACTCCAGGCTTTGTGTCTATGGACTCAGTTTCATTCTGAATGCTGTTGCTTCCTTTTATTGTTAGCATGTGTGTGTGTTCTTTATCTCTCTCTCTGTGCTTTGGATGTTGGTCTTTTTTTTAAATTGGGAAGGGGTGGGAATAGAGGCCGTTACAGGGTTGTTGGAAGATGACTTAAGCAAACAGAGCCTTTCTTTTTTCAGAATTAGAAGAATAAGAGGTAATATCATTCCAAAATACAGAATTCCTAAAGTACTTGACAAATCAGATATAGAGATAATGTTTCCATAGCTGAGATACCTGAAGACAAAGGTTACAGTTTCAAAATAAGAGTTTGGCAATTCAGGGTAGAGATGTAAAGATGTTTGTTTGCCCAGAAGGTAATGAGACTTTTGGATTCACTAGTTGTGGAGATTCAATCATTGAGTGTATTCAAGGTGGATTTTGTTTAGATATTAAAGGAATCAGGCCGCAGAGACCAGGATATTATTGAAAAGAGAAACAGACTGCAAGAATGAAAATAGAACGTTCGGACCATGATACTGTGCCAACCTATATAAATTTAACCCTTCCCTCCTAAACAGTCCATTACCCTCTGTTTTCTTACATCCATGTGCTTATCTAAGAATCTTTTAAATGTCCCTATTGTATCATCAGTCTCTACTAGACCCCCCGGCTCAGGTTTTCTGTGTAAAAAACCTACCTCTGGCATTTTCACTAAACTTTCATCTACTCCTTAAACAGCCTCTGCTATTAGCCATTCTTACCCTAGGTAAACACATTTATTGCCTCTAGGCTACTCATAATCTTATGCACCTCTGTCAAATCACCTCTCATCCTCTGTTGCTCCCAAGAGAAAAGCTTTAGCTTGCTCAATCTTTCCTCATAAGACACATTTGCTCTTCCTGGCAGATTCTTCTAAATCTTATTCACTTATAGACCTTAGGCTGGAAAATAGTTTCGCAAATATACTAGAGTTTCTGTGGATAAGAACAAGATTCCCTGATGGCATGTTGCCTCCCAGGTGCCAGGGTCTCTGATATCTCAGAATGAATCCATTCTTAAGTGGGAGGGTGAACAGCCAGATGTTGTGGTCCACGTAGATACCAATGATATGGATAGGAAGAGTTAAGAGGTTCTGCAAAATCAGTTCAGGGAGTTAGGTTAAAGGGCAGAACCTCCATGGTTATGGACTCAGGTTTGCTACCCATGCCTCATGATAGTGAGGCCAGAAATAGGAAGATTATACCGTTTAACATGTGGTTAAGGAGTTGGTGTTGGAGGGAGGGCGTAATATTTTTGTATCTTTGGGTTCTCTTCCAGAGAAGGTGCAACCTGTAAAGAAGAAACGGTTTGCAGAAGAGAACTGCAAAGGGACTAATATCCTAGCAGGAAGGTTTACTAGTGCAACACAGAGAGATTTAAACTAGATTTACAGTGGGATGGGAACTGGTGTGTTAGAACAGGTAGTGGAGGTGTTGTGGAGACCAGATGTTGCTAAAACCTCAGACAAAGTCGGGAATCAAAAGGTTGAGTATGGTGCGACTTTTGTCCTGAGCTGTGTATATTTCAATGCGAGAATTATTGTGGGAAAGGCAGGTGAGCTCAGGGCATGGATCAACACCTGGAATTATGATATTGTAGCCATTAGTGAGACTTGGTTGCAGGAGGGGAAGAGGAAGCAGCTGAATATTCCAGGGTTCCGTTGTTTTAGATGCAACAGAGCAGGAGGGATTCATGGAGGAAGGGCGGCGTTACTTGTCAAGGAATATATCATGATAGTGCTCGGTCAGGACAGACTGGAGAACTCGTCTAGTGAGGCACTAGTGACCAATCAGAAAGATATGACCACATTAATGGGGCTATATTACAGACCAGCCAACAGTCGGAGGATTTAGAGGAGCAAATTTAGAGAGAGATTGCAAGAAATATGAACAACAACACACACAAAATGCTGGTGGAACACAGCAGGCCAGGCAGCATCTATAGTGAGAATCACTATAGATGCTGCCTGGCCTGCTGTGTTCCACCAGCATTTTGTGTGTCTTGTTGTTTGAATTTCCAGCATCTGCAGATTTCCTCGTGTTTGCTCGCAAGAAATATGAGGTTGTTATAGTAGGTGATTTTAACTTTCTACGTATTGGCTGGGACTCCCATACAGTAAAAGGACTAGATGGGATTGATTTTGTCAGATGTATTCAGGAAAGTTTTCTTAATCAGTCCATAGAAATCCCAACGAGACAGAGTACTTGATCTGCTATTAGGGAATGAGATAGGGCAGGTGACAGAAGTTTGTGTAGGTGGGCACTTTACATCTGGTGATCACAACCTTAAGTTTCAATGTAAATATGCAAAAAGATGTCTGGTCCACGGGTTGAGATTCCAAATTGGAGAAAAGCCAATTTTGAGAATATCAGAAAGAATCTGGCAAATGTGGATTGGGACAGGCTGTTTTCTGGAAAGGTGCACTTGGTAGTGGGAGGCCTTCAAAAGTAAAATTTTGAGAGTACAAACTTTGTATCTGCCTGTCAGAATAAAAGTTAAAGATAATAGGTGTAGGGAACTTTGGTTTTCAAGAGATATTGAGGCTCTGGGTAAGTAAAAAAGGTGGTGCATTGTAGGTACAGGTAGGTAGGAACTATTGAAGTGCTTTTGGCATATAAGAAATGCAGGAGAATACATAGGATAGAAATCAGGAGGGCTAAAAGAAGGCATGAGGTTGCCTTGGCAGGCAAGTTGAAGGAGAATCCTCGGAGATTCTACAGATTAGTTGAGAGCAAATGGTTTGCAAGAGGGACAAGTGGCCCGCTGGAAGACAAGAATGGCAATCTATGCCAGGAGCCAAAAGAGATGGGGGAGATCTTAAATGCATTTTTTGCCTCTGTATTTACTCAGGGAATGGACGCAGAGTCTCTAGAAGTAAGGCAAGACGGCATCAACTTCATGGACCCTATACAGATTGCAGAAGAAGAGGTGTTTGCTGTCTTGAGGCAAATTAGGGTGGATAAATCCCCAGGGCCTGACAAGATGTTCCCTCAGATCTTGCAGGAGGCAAGTGCAGAAATTGCTGGGGCCCTAGCTGAATAGTCAAATCATCCTTAGCAACAGGTGAGGTGCCAGAGGGTTGGAGGATAGCCTATATTGTTCTACCGTTTAAGAAGGGCTCTAAATATAAACCAGGAAATTTTAGGCTGGTAGCTTGGCATCAGTAGTGGGTAAGATATTGGAAGGTATTCTAAGGGACCAGATACATGAATATTTGTATGGACATGGACTGATTAATGATAGTCAGCATGGCTTCGTGTATGGTAGGTCACATCTAACCTATCTAATAGAGCTTCACGATTAAGTTACCAAAAAAGTTGATGAAGGCAAGGCAGTGGATGTTGTCTACATGGACTTTAGGAAGGCATTTGACAAGGTCCTGCATGGGAAGTTGGTCAAGAAGGGTCAGTTGCTCGGCATTCAAGATGAGATAGCATATTGGATTGGACATTGGCTTTGTGGGAGAAACTGGAGAGTGGGAGTAAGTGGTTGCTTCTTTGACTGGAGGCCTGTGACTAGCGGAGTGCCGCAGGAATCAGTGCTGGGTCATACATCAACACTCTGGGTGATAATGTGGTAAGTGGATCAGCAAATCAGCAATGACACCAAGACTGGGATTGTAACGGACAGCAAGAAAAACTACCGTGGCTTGCAGTGGGATCTGGACCCGCTGGAGAGATGGACAGAAAAATGGCAGGTGGAATTCAATACAGACAAGTGCAAGGTTTTGCACTTCAGTAGGTTCAACCAGGGTAGGTCTTACATAGTGAACGGTAGAGCACTGAGGAGTGCTGTAGAACAAAGGGATCTGAGAATGCAGGTCCATAATTCATTGAAAGCGGTGTCACTGGTAGATTGGATCGTAAAGAAAGCTTTTGGTACATTAGCCTTCATAAATCATAGTACTGCGTACTGGGGTTGGGATGTTATGTTGAAGTTGTATAAAACTTGGTGAGGCCATGCTTGAAGTATCGTGTGCAGTTTTGGTCACTACTTACAGGAAAAACCTAAATAAAGTTGAAAGAGTACAGGAGTACAGAGAAAATTTACGAGGGTGTTTCCAGGTCTTGAGGACCTGAGTTATAAAGAAAGATTGAATAGGTTAGGACTTTAAGTAGAATATTGAGTGGAGATTTGATAGAGGTATACTAAATTATGTGGAGTTTAAATAGGGTAAATTCAAGCCAGCTTTTTCCACTGAGGTTGGGTGGGACTACAACTAGAGGTCATGAGTTAAGGGTGAAAGGTCAAAAGTTTAAGGAGACATGAGGAGAACTTCTTCACTCAGAAGATCATGAGAGTGTGGAACAAGCTGCCAGCGCAAGTGGTGCATGCAAGCTTGATTTCAAAGTTCAAAAGAAGTTTGGAAAGGTACATGAATAGTAGAGGTCTGCAGGGCTATGGCCCTGTTACGGATCAATAGGAGTAGACAGTTAAATGACTCAGCACGGACTAGATGGGCAGAAGGGCTTATTTCTGTGCTCTACTTTTCCATGACTGTATGACACTATATCCGGACCCTCTTGTCCTTCACCCTCATGGACATGACTGACTGAATGGCCTATTTCAGGTTCAGTTCAGTTGTCTCATGTACATTGAAGCAGGCAGTGAAATGCATCATTTGCATCAACAAATAACACAGCCTAGCTTTGTACTGGGAACAGCCCATATGTGTCACCATACATTCCGGCACCAACATAGCATGTCTACAATGTTCAACAGAATAACAGAGCAAAATAAAACACAACAAGCAACAAAACAACAAGAGGAAAACAAACCCCTTTCCTCCAAGCCTCCAGTCTCCAGGCCTCAGCCATCGGGCTTTCATGTCTGGCAAAGTAATCACCCTATTTCTGACAGGGACATACAGTTGCCTGATTCTACAAAGGGAACAAAAGCAAGAGTGAATTTTCTCTTTACCCTGAATCAGTCTTTTGGTGATTTGCCAATGCAAATAAGGCATTCAAATTGAGGATCTGGGAGCCTCTTGAGTTTAGTTTGTTCTGAACAAACTATGGGGTGTACGCACATATACTAGCTCAAAGGAACGCCTGCCGGATTGGAGACAGGTCACTTATCTGAATATAGAACTGCCAGACTCTCGCTCATCAGCGCTGCCAGTCGCCGCCTTGGGACAGTCATCAAGAGAACTCCATCACTGTGTAACACTGTGTTTGGAGACCAAGAGAGAACTGACATAGTGAACCATTGGCCCGCCTCTTAAAACTTCTGTGAGAGTAAGCAGGCATTTTTATACGCAAAGAGCGAGAGATTTGAAATATTACCTCAGGTGTGTAAAGCCGCAACTAATCTAATAATAATATCATGTTAAATATATTCTTTCCATTTGATGAATTAAGTTAAAAATATAGCTGTGACAAAGAACCTCGGACCCCTTGAATATCTATCTTGTCCCACATAGGAATTCCTGTGTCTGGACGGGTACAGGGTAATTTCATTCACCGGCGCTCTGATCTGACTAACAGTTTTATTTGCAAAGTTTGTCTTATTTTACACATTGGTCGTTTGTCAGTCTGTGTTTATGTATAGTTTTTCAAAGATTCTATTTATTTATATTTCTTTATTTCTCCTGTAAATGTGTGTGAGAAAATGAGACTTAAGGTACAGAACTCTGCAAAAGTCTTGGGCACACATATGTAGCTCGGGTACCCAAAACACCCTAGTACAACCTTGTATTTGTCAACGTGGAGCGGGCAGCGAGTTTGTAAATCTGGCGGGAGCAGAGGATGTTGGGAACGGTGAGGGTGGAGCTCTGTGGGGTGAGTGTGGGACCGGTGGCAGAGAAGGAGCGCCAGGGGTGGGGTGCTGGTACAGGTGCAGACACATCCAGCCCTGAGTCACCAGGCAAGGTCATTTGATTCCAAACAATCGGTTTATTAATCATTACAGAATGTCTCTCTGGTACCTCCCACTCCCTCCTCTCTCCCTTCCCCTTTTCCCAGCCATGATTTCCCACTCCTTGCCCCCTTCCCACTCTCAGTCTACAATAGAGACTCATTTCAGAATCAGATTTATCATCACTAATATATGTCATGAAATTTGCTCTTTTTGTGGAAGCAGTACAGTGCAATACATAAAATTACTACAGCACCATGCAGAAGTCTTGGGCTATATATATGTCAAAGACTTTTGCACAGTCCTCTACATATATGGTAATAGATACATGTACTTTCATAATGAATTTACTTTGAACTTTGAAGTGGCGTCAACTGGAGGAGAATGAGCTTCAGGCTTTGAGGCTTCTGCAGAAACTGACGCAGTCCCTCTCTGCTTCAAACTACACAAATGTCATCAGATACATTGAGAGCCATTGAAAGTGAGTCCATAGGTTGTGGAATCAATTGAGTGAAGTTATCCATGCTGGTTCAGGAGACCTGATGGTTGAAGGGGAATCACTGTTCCTGAACCTGGTGGTGAGAGACCTAACCCGCAAGTCCCACCGGAGGAGAGCAGAGCCGGGATGGTGGTGGTCCGTGATGATAGATGCTGCTTCCCTGTGGCAGCATGCCTTGTGGATGTGACCATAAGGTCACCCCTGCAGCTGTGACAGTGCAGACACAGGGGGAAGAAGTGACCAAACAAAATGGAGCCAGGCACACATGTCTGAAGATGGTAAGGTGCAACACCCACACGATGCTGGAGGAAGTCTGCTGGTCAGGCAGCATCTATGGAATGGAATAAACAGCAACGTTTTAGGCTGAGACTCTTTCTGGAAAGGAAGGGGGAAGAAGCCAGAAAAAGCAGGTGGGGGAGGGGAAGGGTGTGATTGGTGAAGCCTGGTGAGGGGGAGGGGATGAGCCATAGAACCATTGAACATTACAGCACAGAAACAGGCCTTTTGGCCCTTCTTGGCTGTGCCGAACCATTTTTCTGCCTAGTCCCACTGACCTGCACCTGGCCCATATCCCTCCATACACCTTTCATCCATGTACCTGTCCAAGTTTTTCTTAAATGTTTAAAGTGAGCCCGCATTTACCACTTCATCTGGCAGCTCATTCCACACTCCCACCACTCTCTGTGTGAAGAAGCTCCGCCCCCCCCAATGTTCCCTTTAAACTTTTCCCCCTTCACCCTTAACCCATGTCCTCTGGATTTTTTCTCGCCTAGCCTCAGTGAAAAAAGCCTGCTTGCATTCACTCTATCTATACCCATCATAATTTTATATACCTCTATCAAATCTCCCCTCATTCTTCTACACTCCAGGGAATAAAGTCCTAACCTATTCAACCTTTCTCTGTAACTCAGTTTCTCAAGTCCCGGCAACATCCTTGTAAACCTTCTCTGCACTCTTTCAAACTTATTAATATCCTTCCTGTAATTCGGTGACCAAAACTACACAATACTCGAAATTCGGCCTCACCAATGTCTTATACAACCTCACCATAACATTCCAACTCTTATACTCCATTCTTTGATTTATAAAGGCCAATGTACCAAAAGCTCTCTTTACTACCATATCTACCTATGACACCACTTTCAGGGAATTTTGTATCTGTATTCCTAGATCCCTCTGTTCTACTGCACGCCTCAGTGCCCTACCATTTACCTTCTATGTTCTATCTTGGTTTTTCCTTCCAAAGTGCAATACCTCACACTTGTCTGTATTAAAAAACCATCTGCCATTTTTCAGCCCATTTTTCCAACTGGTCCAAATCCCTCTGCAAGCTTTGAAAACCTTCCTCACTGTCCACTACACCTCCAATCTTTGTATCATCAGCAAATTTGTTGATCCAATTTATCACATTATCATCCAGATCATTGATATAGATGACAAATAACAATGGACCCAGCACTGATCCCTGTGGCACACCACTAGTCACAGGTGTAAGAAGCTGGGAAGTCATAGGTGGAAAAGGTAAGGGACCGAAGAAGAAGGAATCTAACAGGAAAGGAGAGAGGACTATGGGAAAAAAGAAAGGAGAAAGGGCACCAGGGGAGATGATAGGCAGGTTAGGAGAAGGCTAGAGGTGAAAGGGGAGCCAAAGTGGAGAATGCCATCAGGTTGGAGGCTAAGCAAATGGAATCTGAGGCGTTGCTCCTCCTTCCTGACAGTAGCCTCATTACGGCAGTAGGGAAGGCCAGGGGCTGACATGTCAGAAGGATAATGAGGATTGAAATAAAAATGGCTGGCCACAAAGAAATCCTGCTCTAGCAGTCCCCGACCTACCTCAGGAACTCGGGTAGAGGAGGCCGCATCCGGACGCAGTAGATGATCCCAACAGTCTTGCAGATGAAGTGTTGCATTGGAGTTAGGACTGTTTGGGGCCCTGAATGGAGGTGACTGGGCAAGTGTAGCTCTTCTTCCTCTTTCAGGGATAAGTGCCTGGAGGGAGATCAGTGGGGACGAACAAATTGACAAGAAAATCATGGAGAGATCATGGAGCGGGAAGTAGAGAGCTGGGGAGAGTTAAAGATTAGTTTATTGGTAGGATCATGTTGAAGACAATGGAAGAATAATGTCTAGTATTGAATTCTGAGTATTGATGGGGGAAAGGTTTCACCTGGGAAGTGCAGTCACAGCCATTTCACCAGGATAACTCAAACCTTGAAAGAGGGAGGGGTGATAGAAAGGTCAGCAGAACGATACCCATTGGGTGTTGCATAGTTAGGGATGCAGTCAGCTGTTTCTGTGTTTGTGGATCCGATTCCAAAATGGTAACTCACTTTCCTCATGCCAGGATTAAAAATAGTACTGAGCAAAAACAGAATGTTCTGGAGCGGGAGAGTGGCCAGCTCAAGGCCATGGTCTGTACCATTCCCAATGACACAGATGGAGAAAAGAATAAGACCAAGGAGCAGAATTAGGCCATTTGGCCCATTGACTCTGCTCTGCCATTCAATCATGGCTGATCCTTTTCTCTCCCTCCTCAGCTAAGACCAAGAAAAACTGAATTTCAGCTGATTACTGGAAGGTTGCACTCCCTCAACAGGTCAGGAGTATTTTAAAGAGCCAGGAAAGCGATGAGGAAGCAGGACCTCCAAGGTAGAAATCTCTGAATTGCTCCTGTGCTGTGCACCATAGAGTCACAGCGTGCTAGAGCATAGAAACAGGTCCTTTGGCCCATGTAGTTTTTGCCAAGCTGTTGTCCTGCCAAGTCCCATTGACCCATCCTTGGACCATACCCGTCCCATCCATATATTTATCCAAACCTGTCTTATCTGATCCAATCGAAGCCCCATCCACCACTTCTACTGGCAGCTCGTTCCATTGCATCATCCTCCAGGTGAAGAGGTTCCCTTCATGCTCCTCTTAAGTATTTCACCTTTTACCCTTAAGTTATAACCACTGATTTTTGTCACACAAATGCTGGAGAAACTCAGCAGTTCAAGCAGCACCTATGGAAGTGAATAAACATTCAACATCTCAGCCCAAAAGGTTGACTGTTTATTCATTTCCATAGATGCTGCCTGACCTGTTGAGATCCTCCAGCATTTTGTTTGTGTTACTCTGTATAAGATACCTGCTTGCATTTACCCTATCTATACTCTTCAGTTTTTGCATACTCTATCAAATCTCCTCTCATTCTCCAGCGTTCCAGGGAATAAAAAGTCCTAATCTTTTTAACTTTTCCCTGTAACTCAGGTCTTCAAGTCCTGGTGACATCCTTGTATATGTCAAACTGGAGGATAATAAAAATGAATATATGGTTGAGGGATCAATGCAAAAGGATTGATTTTAGATTCCTGGAGGAGGTGAGATGCTCATCAACAGTACTAGACCAATGCATTTCAGGGAAGGTGTCCTCCTGTTGTACTCCTAGTTCAACTAATTGGACAGGAGATGTGGCTCAGGAAGGTATCATTAAAAAGGATTAAAAATTTAAGAAGTATTAGGAGAGACAAGTAACGATAAGTTTTTAGACAGTTTATATAAAGTTTTAAGCACAGCGACACAGTTAGTAATGCCACTGCCTCGCAGGTCCAAAACCCAGGCTCAATCCTAACCTCAGGTGTACTCTGTAAGAAGTTTGCATCCTCTGACTCTCCTCTTACACGAGTAGATATGGGGGTTGTTAAGCTGATTGGTCACTGCTAGTGTGTGAGTGATAGTTTCTGGAGGGGGTGATAAGAATGCAAGGCGAGTAAAAACCAGGTCAGTAGTCAGCACAATTTTACAATATAGAACGTCTGCTCATATGTTCACATTTACTTAAGTTTGATTATTGGCGTTTAGGCATGCATCTATTCCGCTATTGTTGAATGCTCATGGCTGTTTGCAAGATTGTCTTGTAAATTGTTGGTTACTTCTGTGTCGTCTGTTATGGTTGGCACTGAAGCACAATCAATTCTGGTATGTTTTACATACTGGCAATAAAGGGATTCTGATTCTGATTACAGCACAGTACAGGCCCTTCACTTCACAGTGTTCTGGCAACCTTTTAACCTACTCTAAAATCAATCTAATCCTTTCTTCCAACATAGCCCTCTATTTTTCTGTCATCCATCTGCCTAGCTGTGAGTTTCTTAAATGCCCCTAATGTATCTGCCTCTACCACTACCCCTGGCAAGGTGTTCCATGCATGTTTTACCATTCTCTGTGTAAAACATTTATATCTTGCAAGCCACCTTCAACTTTCCTCTAACCACTTTAAAATATGACCCCTCATGTTAGCCTTTCTGCCTCGGGAAAAAGTCTCTGACTATCCACTCTATCTACGCCTCTTATCATTTTGTACACTTTTATCAAGTCACCTCTCATCCTCCTTCTCTCCAAAGAGAAAATCCCTAGCTCACTCAACCTATTGTCATAATACATGCTCTCTCTTCCAGGTGGTATCTGGGTAAATATTCTCTGCACCCTCTCTAAAGCTTCCACATTCTTCCTATAATGAGGCAACCAGAACTGCCCATAATATCCTGAGTGTGGTCTAACCAATAAAGTTACAAACATTAACTCGCAGGTCTTGAACTCAACCCCCAACTAATGAAGGCCAGCACAACATACACCACCTTAACAACCCTATCAACTTGCACCAGAACTTTGATGGATCAATGGACATGGACCACAAGATCCCTCTGTTTCTCCACACTACTGTGAATCCTGTCAGTAGCCCTGCATTCCGCCTTCAATTTCAACCTTCCAAAGTGAATCACTTCACTCCTTTCCAGGTTGACCTCCATCTACCACTTCCGCCATTTGCTAGACTGTAGGACGTGTCTTTGTGCTGTATCACTGTGACTAAAATTAGACTAAGCAAAAGGAGCCAGCCAGGTTTACAGAACAGGATTGCAAGGTGCATATCACAAAAGCTGGCGAAGTGCAGGTGCACTTAACCACACTTGATAATTACTGACCGAACAAGAGTCAAGAAAGGGTTACTAGGTGTCCAGGAACACTGAAAAGGAGGGAGGGGTTTTATTGATTTTGCAAAGTAATGCTGGCTGCAGAGAGAAGCTCTTGTTTGGAAGGATCAAGGATAGAACCTATCTGTCAAGATGAAAGATATTAAAGGTGTGATTGTATTAATGAGACTGTTACGTAAGCCACCAACTAGTGGGGGAACTCAGAGGATAATGACAGGGATGAGTAAAAGCCACAGCATATTTATAATGCGGACTGGCACTGCAATAGCAAAAGGCAAGAGAAGATTCTGGTGTATTCATGACGTGGGAAGTTTCTCAATCAGAATGACCCTGACTACATAAGGCCATAAGATGTAGAAGCTTACTTAGACCATTCAGTCCATTGAATCTGACCCACCATTCCATCGTGGCAGCTTTATTATCCCTCTCAACCTTATTCTCCTGCCTTTTCCCTGTGACCTTTGATGCCCTGATTAATCAAGAATCTCCACTTTAAATATGCCCAGTGACTTGGACACCACAGCCATCTGTGGCAATGAATTACACAGATACACCACCCTCTGGCTAAAAAAATACTCCCCATCTCTGTTCTAAAGGGACATCTTTCTATTCTGAGGCTGTGCCCTCCAGTCACAGGCTCAACCACAACAGGAAACATCCTGTCCACGTCCACTCTATCTAGGACTTTCAATATTCAATAGATTTCAATTTGATCCCCCTTCATCATTCTAAACTCCAGTCAGAACAGGCTCAGAGCCATCAAACGCTCCACAAACATGAAAGATTTGAGCAAAGAACATGAGAGTCAGCTGGGTGATGCCAGGTATTGGTAGGGAGCATCTATGAAATAATGATCATAATACCTTAAGGATTAAAATACACATTGTTTTATTTTTCCTGAAAAATACTATCAAATGGGAGAGAAAAGGGAAATGAAAGTATTTGGATTGCTGTTACATGGATTGATGGCTAAATGTTCTCCATCTGTGTATTAATCATTATACAATTCTTTGATTTATGAAGATCAATATGCCAAAAGCTCTCTTTACAGCCCTATCTACTTTAAGCCACTTTCAAGGAATTAGGGATCTGTATTCCCAGATCCCTCTGTTCTGCCACTCCCTGCAGTTCCTCACTGCTCACAGTGCATGCCCTACCCAAGCTGGTCCTCCCTCGGCTTGTACAGGAAAGTGAGGAGATCATCAATCTGAGTGACAGGGAAGTAGCCACCCCTAAGTTGCCCGAGATGAGTAGCTGCGTGACTGTCAGGAGAAGGAATGGGAAGGAGAATAGGCAGTTAACAGAGAACACCCCTATGGCCATTCCCCTCAGTAATAAGTACACAGTTTTTGATACTCATCTGTGGGTGACCTCCCAGGGGAATGCCACGGAGAGCTGGTTACTGACACTGAACATGGGTCCATTGTGCTTAAGGGAAAGAGGGAAAAGAGGAGAGTAGTAGTGATAGGGGAGTCAATAGTTAGAGAAACAGACAGGAGATTCTGTGGACATGAACAGGACACCCAGATTGTCTGTTGCCTCTACATGCAGATAGATTGGGAGAATCAGGTTGGTAATGGACCTCACGAGAGTGAAGTTATTGAATGGCTATGAGAAGAACTTTTTAAGAGTTGTTTATCATTGATCCTACTAGAGGATCAGCTATACTAAATTGGGTGTTATGTAATGAACCAGAGGCAATTAGGGATCTTAAGGAAAATGGACACTTAAGAGCCAGTGATCACATTATTACTGAGTTCAACGTGAAATTCAATGGGGAAAAAGTGAAGTCTGACGTAGCAGTATTTCAGTGGTGTAAAGAAAATTACAGTGGTATGAGAGAGGATTTGGCCAAAGTAAATTGGAAGGAGATGCTGGGAGGGGTGACAACAGAGCAGCAATGGCGCAAGTTTCAGAGAAAAATGAGGAAGGTGCAGGATAGATGTATTCCAAAAAAGATAAGAAATACTGAAATGGCAAAATAGTACAATCGTGGCTGACAAGAAAGTCAACACTAACGTTACAGCTAAAGAGAGGGCATACAACTAAAAAAAAATTAGCGTGAAGATAGAGGATTGGGAAACTTTTAAAAATCTAAAGAAAACAACTAAAAGAATCATTTGGAGGGAAAAGATGAAATATGAAAGCAAGCAAGCAAACAACACCAATATGGGTAGTGAAAACATTTACAAGAATGTAAAAAAAAGAGATGAGAGTGGATATAGGACTGCTAGAAAATGAGGCTGGAGAAATAATGAAGGGGACAAGGAGATGGCAGATGAACTAAATGAGTATTTTACATCAGTCTTCATTGTGGAAGACACTAATCCATGCATTCCACTGGGTGGACATACAGACTCCTTACAGACAGCACTGGAATTATACTCCAGTTTCCAGTTATACTCCAGTTCTGCCCAGTTTTGAAGGGTGTGAGGAATTAGAAGTGAGTGCAGTTACTTTTACAAGGGAGAAGGTGCTAAAAGAGCTGAAAGACCTGAAAGTTCATACGTCACTCGGAGCAGAAGAACGGCACCCAGGGTGCTGAAAAAGGTAGTAGTAGAGGCTGTGGAGGCATTAGTAATGATCTTTCAATATCATAGGACTCTGGCGCGGTTCTGGAGGACTTGAAAGTTGCAAATGTCACTCCGCTTTTTTAAGAATGGAGGGAAGCAGCAGAAAATAAATTATAGACCAGTTAGCCTGACTGCAGTTGTTGGGAAGATGTTGGAGTCAGTGAGGTTATGGAGGACAAGATAGGACAAAGTCAGCATGCCAATGACCAGAGGCAGTCCATAGCGGTCGGTGTTCTCTCACGAAGCTAATGTCAAATCTAATTCAACAGAACATGCACAATATGCTGGAGAAGCTCAGCAGGTCAGGCAGCATCTATGGAGTTAAATAGCTGTTGTTACAGGCTGAGCCCTTCTTCAGAACTGGAAAGGGGACGATGTAGAGTAGGGGTTAGTGCAACGCTCTTACAGCTTGGACTTTCTGGAGTTTGGAGTATAATTCCAGTGCTGTCTTTAAGCAGTCTGTATGGCCACCCAGTGGAATGCATGGATTTTTTTAACAAGCAGCTGTACAGGTGTACCTAATATATTGGCCACTGACTGTATAATCATCAGCAAGAAATGTTTCTGCACTGGAGAGAAAAATGACTGGAGCAAAATTGGTACATAAAACAATTGGAAATAAAGCATTGTACAAGTGGGTATTTCACAAGCCAATGCAGGCTGTCGGGTCTAATTTGTTTAATAGATTGTTCACTGTATACAAAGGTATTTTCAGAGGTTCTTTGGGAAAACACGTTTGTAAATCATCCAACGTTGTGCAGTCTGTGTCCTGACTCACACCAACTGCCAATTTCCTTCCATCTCTGTGCCTACTCACCATGTCCTAGTCCTGCACCAGCTCTCAACTTTTCTCTATCCCTGTACTCTTTCCCCAGGCCAGACCAAGTCCCATCAAAGACTAGGCTCCCTGTGCTCACTGATGAGACAGGCATTATGTCCAGCAATGACAGACTTTTACAGATCTCTTCCTTGATTTAGTCTCCTTTGAGCCTGCCCTTCCCCGGTGTCCGATGCCACCTCCTACCCTGCATGATTCTGAAACATCTGTACTGATATCTGTATCCATCATCAAAGATCCTCACCATCTGGGCAGTTACTACTCCTCATCCATCAGGCTCTTGAGCAAAAGGGGATAACTACACTCATTTAAGAGCTCTTTTATCTTGTTATTTCATGCGCATTATTTATTGCTATTTATTTACTATCGGCGTTTGCAGTTTGTTTGCAATTTACAGTTCCTGATGTTTACCATAAGCAGATCCTGTTTAACGTTACTGTTCTATAGATTTTTTAAGTATGGCCGCAGAAAAAGGATCTCAGGGTTGTATGTGGTGACATGTACGTTATGTACTCTGATAATATGTTCTACTTTGAACTTTGAATTGTTTCAATTCCAGGCCCTTGTACATCACCAAATTTCATCTCCTTACACTTTGGAATCCCCTTTCTAAACCACTCATTTTTTCCATCCCTCCCTCTTCTTTTAAGATGTTCCTCCAAAACCTCTTCCAAGCCTTAGCTCTTCTTCCCCAGTAGCCAATATATGACTTGGTGTCAAATTGTGTTTGACAATGTACCCTTGAAAGATTTTATATCAAAGGCACAATGCAAATGTCAGTTGTACATTCAGAGGCAATTATCAAAGAAATTTGGGTTTCTCTCAGTTATCAGATATGAGTCTACCGATGAATGGGATTGCTAGGGTTGCTCTACTAGGCCTTGGTATGGACTCTGTGGTCCAAAGGCCCTCTTCTGTGCCATATCTATCCTATGATACTCTCTATATACATATCCCATCCTAATAAGTGTAACTTCCCTTGTGAATACAAAAGCCCTTCAAAGGAAGTCAGTTGTCATATATTGGATAAAGATAATTAGACCACCTTCCCTGAGAGATGTTAGTGAACTAGCTCAGATTTGACAATATTCTAACAGTTTCACTGTTGCTTTTAGAGAGACATAAACTCAGTGGCTACGTTATTAGCTACACATGTACACCTACTTATTAAAGCAAGTATCTAATCAGTCAATCACGTGGCAGCATGTCTATACATAAAAGCATGCAGACATGATCAAGAAGTTCAGTCGTGGTTTAGACCAAATATGCAAATAGGGAAGAAATGTGATCTAAGTGACTTTGACCATGGAATGATTGTTAGTGCCAGACGGGGTGGTTTGAGTATCTCAGAAACTGCTGATGTCAAACACAGGTCTCTAGAGTTTACAAAGAACTGTGTATGAAACAAAAAAAAAACGCCCAGCGAGTAGCAGTTCTGTGGGTGAAAACACCTTGTTAATGAGTGAGGTCAGAGGAGAATGATCAGACTGTTTCAAGCTGACAGGAAGATGACAACTCAAATAACCATGAGTTACAACAGTGGTGGGCAGATGAGCATCTCTGAATGCACTACAAATCAAATATTGAAGTAGATGAGCTACAGCAGGAAAAGACCATGAACATGCACTCAGTGGCCGATTTATCAGGTACAGGAGGTACCTAATAAAGTGCCCACTTAGTGTATATTTAGTACATTTGTTAGTTAAGTTAATTTCCCTTTACGTTGCTGGCATTTAGGGCAGCAGTGAAGGTCCCCCATCTCTGTCTGTCCTTGGCCATCTTCTGAACTGCGTCCCAGGTTTGGAGTCCTTATTTCTGTCTACAATATGGTGTCAAGTTGTCTTTGGTTTCCCATGTTTCCTCCACCCTTCAGGGGTCCAAAGATGTGTTCCACTTTTCTCATCACGTGCCCAATCCATCTCCAACATTTCCGCATGATGATTGTGGCCACGTCCTCTGAAGACACTGAAGGTGTAGGATGTGGTTGGAGACCTATCTCGTCCAGACCTATAGAGGATCTTCCGAAAGCTCATGGTGGGAAATGATGCCAGCTCAGCAAGGTCGTTCTCTGTCATGCCCCAGCATTCTGACCCATACAGGAGTGTGGACAGAACACAGCTCTGGTATATAGCTTCCTCTTAGTGTGGACGCTGTACTTGGGTGATTCTGCTCATTGATCTGAAGAAGTTTCTCACTTTGCTGAATTTGCACTTGATGTTGTCCTTGATCCCACCATCCCGCCAACTGATGCTGCCCGGGTAGGAGGGTCTGCCAGTGCTGGGTAAGTCTATGCCCTGTGGCTTGATGGGAGAAGGAGATTCCACATTCAGAGACTTGGTCTCAGTCTTTCTCTGGCGGACTGAATCCACCCTATCCACCAAAGGTATGCAGGCACTTTTACACGCTGGTGTGTATGTAATAGTAATGTGAAGTCATCCACAAAATCAAAGTCTACCAAAGTAGAGAATAGAGTCCACTTATTGCCTCTCTGCTTATCTCTCATTGTCTTTCATGTCCCCATAACTCAATCAATCACTGGGTTAAATAATATTGCTGACTTCACACAGCCTTGCCTGACTCCTGTCTTGACTACAAAGCAGTCCTCAACTGTGCAGGAGAAGCTAACATAGAAATGCTGGATAAGCTGGACAACTTTGGGAGAGATCCCGTATGATCTGAGAATTTGCCAGAGGCTCTCCCTGTGGATGCTATCAAAAGCCTTTTAAAAGTTCATGAAATTTACATGCATTCGTCTCTGCCACACTGTGCACTGCTCTGTAATGTTACACAACCGAAGATCTGGTCGACACAGCCTCTGTTCTTTCTGAAGGCAGCTTTCTCCGTCCTCGAGCACATATTAGCATCATCTGTCGTCCACTGGAGAATGACTTTGGCGAGAATCTTGCTGGATACTGACGAAAGTGTGATGCTGCACCAGTTGTTGCAATCACTTAATCCTCGGTTCTTGGGGATTCTAACTGTAACCTCCTTTCTCCAGTTCTTGGGTACTTGTCATTTTTCCCAGATTGTAGTGAACAGTGGATGCAGGAGGGTTGCTGCATCTTTCGGTTCAGCTTTGAATGGTTCGTCATTCAAATTGTCACGTCCTGGAGCTTTGCTGGTCTTCAATGGTTTAATCGCAGCAACAATCTCTTCTTTCGCTGGTGCATCTGTGTTGATGTCTAGGCTCTCTGCTGCCTCTTGTATGTCAGGTTCTTCATTTGGTGTAGTCTATTCAGTAATTCTCCAAAATACTCTGTCCACCGTGCTTCTTGTTCTTCCTCAGTTGTCTAAAGCAGACCATTATTACCTCTCATGGGACCATTGGACCTGGCCTGGATCTTTCTGCATGCCGATTTTGAAATCTTGTATATAATTCCCTGATCACCTTGATTGGATGCTGCTTTAGCCTCCTCTCCAAGGTCTTCCATGTTAACAGAGGCTCCCTTATCCTTTCTTACAAGTCTCTTCACTTTTTTGTTGGCTTCAACGTATGCTAGTTGAAGTTCTACCTTCTGTTGGTTTTGCAACTAACACTCTCTTCTTAATTTTCCATCTTTCTTCTAGGACCGTCCATATTTCCTGCTGTATCCATTTTTGTTCTTCTTTCCGGCTCTCCCCATGAAGACTGAGGCCATTTCTTTCCTCATTATTTCAATCCTGTCTACAGACACATCCTCTTCAAAGTCTTGCAAGCCCTGAAATCTGTTCTTAGGCTGAATGGTGAAGGCAGGTCTCACACTGGTGTCGCTGAGCTTCTCAACATCAATACATCTTTGTACACGTGTTCTGGTCCCAGAGCTCCTCTGGGTGAGTTTCATCACTATTAGAACAAGGTGGTGATCACACCCTCTATCTGCTCCTTGCCTCACCTTTACATCCCGCAGGGATCATTTCTACGTACCATTGATCTTCAGATGGTCTATCTGGTTCTTGTCATGCCCGTAGGCTGGCCACCATGTCAGTTTGTGGACTTCACAGTGTGGGAAGAGAGTCTCTCCTATGACCAGATGGTTCATAACCAGTCTTTAACCATTGTTATTCAGCATTCCACATCCATGCATGCCCGTGACCTAGAGAAATGTAGGTTGTTTTTTTCTCAATTTGATGTTTAGATCTCCCAAGATGACAATTATGTCATGGCGTGGTGTTGTTCATAGAAGAAGTCCCTTTTCTTCACTATCAGTATCATTAGTTGGAGCAGAGCACTGGATCACAGTCACGTTCACTTGCTTCCCTTTCAGCCTGACTCTCATCAGCCTACAATTGATTGGTTTCCATTCCAGCAAGCACTTCTCAACTCCTTTCTTCAAACTGACAGCTATCATCCTGATGCTGACCATCTTCCCTTCCTGAGTATAAAACTGTTTCCCAGTTGCTGCCTAGCCTGCCAAACCCTGTCCATCTGCTTTCACTCATGCCCAGTAAACGTAGGTTGTAATTATGCATTTCTGTGGTAATTGTACAGTGTTGTACATTCCAAAAACCAGTTTGGGTCTTGGTCTTGGCAGTGTTCAGGGCTTCCTTCATCATGCCAGTAGCTTCCTCTCGGTTTTGTTGGCCATGTAAGTGTCAGTTGGAGACTCAGGAATACTGATATTATATAGATATAGAAGAAATCTTCAATGCTGTTTCATTAAATTTTTATTTGACCAGTCTGGGTTGTTAGTCCTGAGCTGAACCCCCAAAACTGGAAGACTGTTGGACCATGCTTAGTCTGATCTCTTTGACCTCTTCGACATGGGGTGACCGTACTAACAGCCAAAGCACAAGGCCCTGATTCCAGCCAGCATAGCTCTCTGGGTCATTGAGGCACGCAAGCCTCCAAACCCTATGACAAGTTGTGGTCCTCTTGAGGTTAGTGCATTCAGTAGAACAGAAACGTCTTTGTCACACCTTCCTTGACAAAGAAAAAAATGCTATTCCTTTATCCTTCTCTAACAAGAACTGTGTTCAAACATCTATGCTAACAATTTTTGTGCTTTCAACAGGGGAATGAAGAGTAATTTAAATTTGACATGTGCTAGGGCACCCTAATCAGACAATGTTATACATGCCATTAAGTCCATAACGTCAATGTGTTTCATGTTTCAGGGAATCCAATCAGTCCACCTCAGTATGTACTCTTAATATTAAGTAACTAGTCCCCTCGTTATCTCAGAAATTGCTGATTTCCTGGAATTTTCACACACAACAGTCTCTACCGAGACACAACAGAGTTGACAGTGAATGATGACAGAAACAAAAAAAACATCCAATGAGTGGCAGTCCTATGGGCAAGAAATCTTGTTAATGAGAGAGATCAAAGGAGAATGACCAGACTGGTTCATGCCCATAGGAAGACAACAGTAACTCAGATAATCATGTGTTCCAGCAGTGGTGTGCAGAAAAACATCTCTGAAAACACGACACAACAAACCTTGAAGTGCAGCAGCAGAAGTTTACAGACATACACTCAATGGCCATTTTTATTAGCTAGAGGACACATCTAATAAAGTGGCCTCTGAGTGTATATCTTGCGACCAGATTTTTGGAAAAGAGCTCTGGTGATTTGAATTTACATTTGCCGAATTACCGATCTAATAACATAAACGCCACGGTTCGTTACCTCTTAGTCAAGTTAATAAACCAACACCACAACAGCTGAACAAGGCTTGGACTGACCATGCACTAGTTGCTGGCTTTTCCTGTGATCTGAGAAGCAGAATTTTTTTTGGCCATTTGGGTAAAGAAGTAGAGGGAGTGGATGGGTTAAGGACTGAGCAGTGTGAAAGTGCGCCACCTGCTGTAAAATATACTAAACAAGAGATCCTGCAGGTTCCGGAAATTCCAGAGCGTACATACACTAAATGCTGGAGGAACTCAGCAGGTCATGCAGCATCTGGGGAATGGAGTCAAGAGTCGATTTTTCAAGCCAGCAAGACCCTTCATCAGGAATCGGTGACTATTTATTCCTCTCCATAGATGCTGGGAAAATACTGCAGGAAGAACACGTGAAAGCACTTCTGCTGAATGGCATATCTTTTGATGTAATTTGTTTCCAGACAACCCTTTAAGTATTTTAACAGTGTCTGTTTGCATTGGTCTGTGAACCCTCCAAAGCTTTGTTTCAAGGCCATAGAAGCACAATAGTTCTTCAGTGGTAGCTGTGCCTATAATGCATCACTGTGAAATTTGGAATTCTGCTGCAAAGCAATGTGAATCCAGGAATATCTGACTGGAACTTTAACTATGTTGAATGTTCACTACACAACCTGGCTCACATATTTGACTTGAAGCTGGGTGATGTACTGTGGAGATTAAGTCGAGGGTCCTGATGAAGGGTCTCTGCCCAAAATGTCAAACGTTATCCCTCTCCATAGAAGGGGCCTGACCTGCAGAGTTCCTCCAGCATTTATAAATATAGGAGCAGAATTAGACCATTTGGCCCATCAAGTCTGCTCCACCATTCCATCAGAGCTGATTTAATATCCCTCTCAACTCCATTCTCCTGCCTTCTTCCTAAAGTCTTTGACACCCTTACTAATCAAGAACCTATCAATCTCTGCTTAAAATATACCCAATGACTTGGCCTTCACAGACATCTGTGACAATGAATTCCATAGATTCACAGCTAAAGGTTTAGTGTTTGTTACTCTGGATTTCCAGTACCTGCAGAATCGCTTATGTTTATAGTAGGGAGCCTGAGTCTGGGGCCATTAAATAGCCCATTATCAGCATGGAGAAGTTAAATTCAAAGAACTAAATAAAAGACTGGCCTTGGTGGTATAAACTATGAAACTAGTCCGTTGTTCCATAAAAACCTATTTAATATCCTTTAGGGAGAGAATGCTACAGACTTTTAACAAGTAAACAGTAGATGGGCACAACAGACAGCATCTTACAGTGGACCAAAGGGTTCGTTTCTGTGCTGTACAACTCCATCGATATCGGTGTCTGGCATGGTCTACCAGTGACTTGGAGAAGTTTGTCACCTTGTGGTGGTGGAGAGGCTCATGGGTCCCTGAGATCCTGAGAGTGATGCTGGCTGCAGTTTAGCCGTCTGGCTGTTAGCTCCTGATAGGATCACCCATGGCGATAGGTAAAAGGAGGAAGTTCCAGACAAAGAGCGATCCAACCAAGACCTCAGCAGTGGAGCTGGTGGAAGATAATGACAATCAGAATGGCAGTGAAAGTGGAGGAAGGCTGCAACAGTGACTGTTCCCCAGTCGTCTTGCATTCGATGCCACTGGACCCTGACCCCGATCTGTCAAAGGCCGTGTGGTGGCTGCCCGTGCATCAGCCTCCCTGTGTTATACAAAGTCACGCACAGGAACTGTCCATCGCAGATCGGCCTCGACAGCCACCTGAACCTCACTAATAGACAACCCGTTTGGAGAAAGAACATCATGCTCGATGCGAGTGATCACACTGCTCATCCCCCCCTCTTCTCGCGGGTCTGAGGTGCAGCAGTCTGCTAGGCCCAGGAGTAACTGCTGCCCTGCAGCCATCGGGCTCACTCGCCTGAGACTGATCTGACTCCGTAGCTGCGGACTGAACTCACTTCCAGGAACTCTGCAGCTCACATTCTTATTTGCTTACCTATTTTTATTATTTGCTTGATTCGTCCCCTTTTTCTCATTAAGTGTTTCTCGGTCTTTGTTGTGTGTGGTTACTTGTGGATTCTATTGTATTCCTTAGTTTTCCTGTGGGTGCCCACAAGAAAATGAATTTCTTACCTTGATAATAAATTTACTTTGTACTTTGCACTAAGGTGGTGGGGTGGAGATACGTATCAGTCCTGATGAAGGGTCTCGGCCCAAAACGTTGACTGCTTATTTGCACGGATGCTGCCCGATCTGCTGAGTTCCTCCAGCTTGTTGTACATGTTGCTTTGACCCCAGCATCTGCGTGTACTTTGTGTATCTACCAAAGGAGGTTTAACATGTCCCTTCCCTTTGCTAGCCTGCAGGTCACCCTTGGACAAGGTGTAGCACCTGAATTGAATTGAATTAACTTTATTACTTACATCCTTCGTATACATGAGGAGTAAAAATCTTTACGTTATGTCTCTGTCTATATGTGCAATGTGAAATTTATAGTAATTTGCAATAAATAGTATGTACAGCAGGACAGACAATATAAAGAGAAATACAATTGTATCAGCTTGAATTAATCAGTCTGATGGCCTGGTGGAAGAAGTTGTCCCAGAGCCTGATGGTCCTGGCTTTTCTGCTGCTGCGGTACCGTTTCCCGGATGGTAGCAGCTGGAATGGATTGTGGTTAGGGTGACTTAGGTCCTCAATGATCCTTTGGCCTCTTTTTACACATCTGTCTTTATAAATGTCCTGAATAATGGGAAGTTCACATCTACAGATGTGCTGGGCTGTCCGCACCACTCTCTGCAGAGTCCTTCGACTGAGGGAAGTACAGTTCCCATACCAGACAGTGATGCAGCCAGTCAGGATGCTCTCAATTGTGCCCCTATAGAAAGTTCTTAGGATCTGGGGGCCCATACCAAACTTCTTCAACTGTCTGAGTTGAAAGAGGTGCTATTCTGCCTTTTTCACCACACAGTCAGTATGTGAAATTCACGTGAGATCCTCAGTGATGTGTATGTCAAGGAACTTGAAGCTGTTCAGTTCACCCTCTCAACCCCAGATTCGTTGATGTCAATAGGGGCTAGCCTACCTCCCTTCCTCCTGTAGTCCACAACCAGCTCCTTTGTTTTTTGTGACATTGAGGGAGAGGTTGATTTTTGACACCACTGTGTCAGGATGATGACTTCTTCTCTGCAGGCTGCCTCATTATTATTTGAGACTAGGCCAATTAGTGTAGTGTTGTCAGCAAATCTAATTAGCAGATTGGAGCTGTGGGTGATGACACAGTCATGGGTATATAGAGAGCAAAGGAGGGAGCTTAGTACACGGCCCTGAGGGGCACCTGTGTTGAGGGTCAGAGGGGCAGAGGTGAGGGAGCCCACTTTTACCACCTGCCGGCGATCTGACAGGAAGTCCAGGATCCAGCTACACAAGGCAGGGTGAAGGCCGAGATCTCTTACCTGCTTATCAGAGTCACGTAAAGCCATGAGAGTAGGGAGCAGATGGTCGGATGAGCAGCTGGTGCATATCACAAGACCTGGTTATTCGACATTGAAGGTAGTGATAATGGCTGGGGTCACCCGTCTTGTAAAGGCACTGACCAGAAGAAGGCAATGGCAAACCACTTCTGCAGAAAAATTTGCCAAGAATCATCATGGTCATGGGTAGAGAAAAGAGTAAGAACAATATGTGAAGGAGATCTTAAAGACAGATGGAATGTCATAGGGAGGCACACCACTTACTGACGATGATGACTTTGTACCACCTGTGACCTCAAAGCTATCTTTGTTAAATGTTCCAGGATAATTAGATACGGACACTAAGTACTCTCCATGCTGTCAATTTCCTTATTTCTGTGAGCAATCAATATGGAATGGTATTTCATTGAAGTGTTCTGAAAACCTTCAGCGTCAGCGTGTCTTCCTTAAACCAATTGATCCTTTCAATCAATTCTCTATATGCATCTGTTAAAAAGTAAGAGGCTTCACCATTTCACCAATCACTTTAAAATGAGTTTGCTCAGTGATTCAGATGACAATATATAATGTATAGCGAATAGGTTTGCAGGTTTCAGTAAAATAGGGGTAGTATTGACAGCAAAAATCATTATCAGAACTTGATCAGCTGGGTAAATGGGCTGAGGAATGGCGAGTGGAGTTTAATACAGATAAGTACAAGGTGTTGTATTTTGGGAAGACAATGAGGGTAGGATTTTCACTGTGCACTGTTGGAAAGTGATGCGGTACAGAGGGAACAAGGAGTACAGGTATGTACTTCCCTGAGAGTGGTGACACATGTAGAGAGGGTAGTATAGAAACCTTTTAGCACTCTGGCCTCCATTAGTCAGGAAACTGATTACAGGAGCTGGTGTGCTAAGTTGCAGTTGTACAATGGCATGGTAGTGTAGCGGTTCACTCAATCGCTTCAAAGCGCAGGGATCATTAATGGGGGTTCGATTTCTGCTGCTGCCTGTACGTTCTCCCCATGGCCGTGTGGGTTTCCTCCAGGTGCACTGGTTTCCTCCCACAATCCATAGGCATATAGTTAGGTTAAGAGCTAGGGAGTTGTGGACATGCTATGATGATGCTATGGACTGCCCTCACCACAATCCTCATGGATTTGGTTTGACACAAACAACGCTTTTCACTGCATATTTGTTTTTTTGATGTACATGTGACAAATTAAGCTCATCTTTAAAACCAGTTGATGAAACTGTATTTGGAATAGTATTAGTTTTGGTCAAGCTGCTAATAGAAAACATACCAGTTAGCTAAAGTGAGTGCAGAGGGGACGTACAAGGATGTAAGAGACAGAGGTATGAAGTGAGGCTGAGTAGGATGAGAGTTTTTTCATTGAAGCATAGAAGAATGAGGAGTGATCTTATAGAGGAATATAAAACTATAAGGAGCATTGACAGGGTGAATGAGCACAGTCTTTTGCTCAGATTAGGGGAAAAGAACCAGAGAGTTAAATTGACGGGGATGAGATTTGATAAGACCTGAGAGGAGGCTTTCTCCACCCAAGATTTGAAATGAGCCATACGTGGTTAGGAAAGGTTTAGGGGGATAGGAGCCAAATGTGGGCAAACTGGGATAGTTGAGACTTTTGGTCAACATGGACCATTTGGGCTGAAGGGCCGGTTTCTGTGCTTCTTGACTCTATGAAGAAGGGGTGCTCATGGTGAAGTACAAAATCATGAATGGCATGGATAGACTTGCCACAGCAGAGGTGTCTTAAACGAGGGAGCAGAAGTTAAATAAAGCCATGGGAGATTTAAAAGCAGTCAGACAAGGATACTTTCTCACTCAGAGATCAGGTGGAACTTGGAACGCACTGTAAGTATAGATGATGGAGATAGGTACTCTCACATACAAGAGGCATGCAGACGAGCACTTGAATCAGTGTAAAAAGCTATGGACCAAGTGTTAGTAAATGGGATAGGTTTAGATGAGTACAGTGAGTTTGGAAAAGATAAAGATAACCACTTTTCATCTTTTATTGCTGCCATTTCACATATTCATACTACTGCTTGTTTTATTACAATAGTGCTAGTAACTTTATACCGTCTTACATTAAATTGCACCTTGTACTCTATGTCAACCGTCAATCTTCAGGCCATGCCGCTCAGGGACTTGTGCTAATATTACTTGGGACTGTATCCGCTGGTCTGTAACGATATGTGCTGTGAGTGAGTGTACAGTATGTACTGTGCTTTGCACCTTAGCCCCAGAGGAACCCATTTCCGTTTAACTGTACACATGTGTATCATTGAGTGATAACAAACATGAACTTGGTTGACCAAGATATGATGGGCCGAAGGACTCATTTCCTTACTCTAAGACTTTATTAAGTGGGTCTTTAAGTTCAGACTTCTTGCATCAATCGGCCCAGGGGATTCATATCTCAGAATCAGAATCAGATTTATTATCACTGAGTTATACAATGTGCAATTTGTTGTGCGGCAGCAAAAATTAGTGCTGTTTCCTTCCTGCTTGGAGGGCAATGATTTTCACTGCAGTTCACTCTCCTGTGCAGATATATCTAATTGATATTCTTATAAAACTCCTGTGGTCAGGAAGTAAATCATATTCTGCACAGTGGATGTGCAAATTTGGGTGATTTATCACATGATATACTTGTTAACAGATCAGAACATTGTGATTTATAATGAAAGGGTTTTTTTTTATGGCAGAGTCTAGAATCCCCACACACCCAATAATCTACCCCCTCACCCGGCTTCAACTACCATCTGCCAGCTTGTACTCTTCCCCCTCCCTCCACCTGGTTTCCTCCCCCGTTCCTTTCCAGTCCTAATAGAGGGCCCTAGTCCAGAATGTCAACTGTTTAAACCATAAGATATAGGAGCAGAATTAGGCCACTTGGCCCATTGAATCTGCTCCGCCATTTCATCATGGGCGATCCAATTTTCATCTCAGCCCCAATATCCTGCCTTCTCCCTGTATCCCTTCATGCCCCGACCAATCAAGAAGCCTCAACCTCTGCCTTCAATATACATAAAGACAGCTGCCTGTGGAAAAGAATTCCATGGATTCACCACTTTCTGGCTAAAAAAATTCCTCCTTTATCTCCATTCTAAAAGGATGCTTTTCCATCCTGAGGCTGAGTCCTCTGGTCTTAGACTCTCCCACCTTAGCAAACATCCTCTCTATATCCACCCTATCAAGGCCTTTCACCATTCGATAGGTTTCACACCTCATTCTTCTGAATACAGACACAGAGCCATCAAACGCTTTTCGTATGACAAGCCATTTTAATCCTGGAATCCCTTTGTCTATGTTAGTGTAGAATCCCTAGATTGCTGTGATACCAGCTGCAAAACAGGACATCACCTCCCCTTACCCTCTCAGTGTCTTGTGGTTTAAGAGGCTGCCAGCTAAATGTGTTCAAACTCAAGCATGTCTATCACTCAAAAACTGTAATAAAGAACTATAGCTGATTTTAAAATATTCAGGCTTTCACGTTTTGAAAATCCTACTGTTAATAAGAACAGCCAAGTGCTTATGCAAGTCAAAAATGAAGCAAGGGTGTCATGTTCTGCTTTCATTAACTATGGTCAAAACATCAATTGTCTTGAAGACAACAATATGTATTTGCATCAAATATAACAAATGTAAGAGTCCCGAGGTAATTGTTGCTAAGATAACAAAGACCAGAATCTGAAAACATTGAAGAAAATGCAGCGTATAGTAATTGGGAAGAGGGTTATAGAAGGCTTGGCTATGGTAACACGTGACTTATCCATTTATATCTTGAGAGATCTTTTCATGTCTGAAGCACGCTGTGATAAAGGCAGCTATTTTTAGAAGGAAAAATTAAATGTCATCTTTATTATTCTGTGTTTTCTTCCCCTCTGGTGCAGCTTTTCAGGGCACTGAGAGCATATGATTATTGCTACATGAAACAGTCGTCATGGCAACCAGACATGAAAGACCCAGTTACTCCAGAATTTCTGCTCTGAGAAATCTTTATTACAGAGTCTGGAGAAACCCCCTCAGAACACAAGGCTATACAAGACTCGAGAATGAGGTGCCTGGCCGCAGAATTGTGATTCAAAATCACAGGTCCATCAAAGGCAGCTATTTTCAATCACAAAGTCCTTATTCTGGGAATAAGATCTGCACCACCAAATACACACTGTTCACCTTCATTCCAAGGAACCTGTATGAGCAGTTTCACAGGTGTGTATTATTTTTGTTTATGAACCTTTGAATAATCTGGTATCTCACATTATCATCTTTTATCAGCCTTTTATTGTCTTGCTTTAAAGTAATGTGCGACCATCTATGAGATATTGTAAAATGACAACTAGGTGTGGTTGCTAAAAAGCCAAAAATGTAAACAAGGGATTCTGCAGATGCTGGAAATCCCAAGTAACACACACCACAATGTACTGGAGGTACTCAGCAAGTCAGGCAGCACCTATGGAAGGGAATAAAGAGTCGACGTTTCAGGCCAGGACCTTTCATCAGTCCTGCAATTTGTGTGTGTTCCAACCAAAAATGTACATTTTTATACATTCATTACCAACCTTGATCAGTATGTAGAAAAAATTCAATCTATTGTAACACTTCAGGCAAAATCCTCTGTTCATTCAGTTTCCATGGAAATTCTCGTAAATTTGGCTCACCAATCACTTCTCATTTCTTGCCCCATTAAAATCATGGCGGAATGGCAGACCAGACTTGATGGGCCAAATGGCCTAATTCTGTTCCTTATTGTCATAAATGTCTAGTCATATGAACAAAATTTGGAGATATATAATTTGCCTTCCCAACATGAACAAATTTCCACAAGGGACAGTACTGTGCAAAAGTTTTAGGCACATATATGTAGGTAAGGTGCCTAAGACTTTTACATAATGTTGTATTTGTCAATGTGGAGCAGAGAGCGAGTTTGTAAATCTGGCGAGAGTAAGGGATGTTGAGAATGGTGAGGGTGGAGTGCCGCAGGAAGCCTGTGGGACAGGTGGCAGAGAAGGAGTACCTGGGGTAGGGGGTGGCACAGGTGCAGACATACCCAGCCCTGAGACACCAGGCAAGGCCATTTGATTCCAAACAATTAGTTTATTGATCGTTACAGAATGCCTCTCTGGTGCTTCCCGCTCCCTCCACTCTCCTTTCCCCTTTTCCCAACCATGATTCCCTTCTCCCTGTCCTCTTCCCACTCTCAGTCCACAAGTGAGACCCACATCAAGATCAGGTTTATCACCATTGTGATGAAATTTGGTTTTTTTTGAGGCAGCAGTACACAGCAATGCATAAAATTACCACAGTACTGTGAAAAAGTCTTGGGCACCCTAGCTACATATGTGTGCCTAAGAGTTTTGCACAGTACTGTATATGAGACCATTCAGCCCACCAAATCTGTGCTGACTCTCAGAGCAACCTTCCCCCTGAAACCTTGTCACCCTAGATTCCCATTGAATATTCCCTCCACCCATACAGCCGACCTCAAATGTACACACACAGTGACCCATTGGCCCTGTACACCTTTGGGATGTGGGTGGAAACTGGAGTATCAGGAAGAAACCGATGCCATCACAGAGAGAACATGCACTCAGAGCACCAGAACTTCCAGTCCAAAGAAGTTCAGGTTCAAATATATTTTGGCAGAGGCATAAAGGTATAAATGCCAAAAAACTTAACTTTTTTCAGCAGCACAACAAGCCCTGGATCACCAGTGACCTGAAAGAACTTTTGAATATGAAGAAGAAAGGCTTCAGGTCTGGAGATAGACAAGAACTGAGGAGAGTACAGAGTGAACTGAGGATAAAACTGAGGGAGTGCAAAGAATCCTACGGGAGGAAGGTGGAGTACAAGCTCCAGCAGATTAGCGAAAGAGACGTGTGGCCGGGCATGAGGCAGATCACTGGCTTTGAGGTTAAGGAAAGGAAGATCGAGGGCTGCCTGGACAGGGCCAACAAGTTAAACTTGTTTTTCAACAAGTTCAGTGTGGGACCTCCTGCTTGACCCCTCCCCCGCTTGCCCAAACCACACACCCTCCCTGCCCCTGAAACCTTACCCCTTCCAACCCTCCCTCCCCTCTGGTGAGTGCTTGTGCTCCAAACTCCCCAGTTTTGGAGTATCCGGCCTCCATAGGGTTGGTCACCCTCCCCAGCCTGACCGTGACTGTGGGTCAGGTTAAGAGACAGCTGAAGAGACTACATTAAGGCAAAGCTGCTGTTCTGGATGGTATCAGCCCCAGGGTACTGAAGGCCTGTGTGAGCCAGCTGTCTGGTATTTAGCAGCATCTTTACAATCTGAGTCTGAGTCAGGAAAAGATAGCAGTGCGATGGAAGACTTACTGCTTGGTCCCTGTACCCAAGAAGGCGACTCCATCTGAACTTAATGACTAAGACCAATTACCCTCACATCTCACGTGGTGAAGGTGCTGGAGAGGCTAGTCCTGTCTTACCTTGGACCGGAGATGAGATCTTCATTGGACCCTCTACAGTCTCTACAGTTTGCCAACCAACCTCATGTAGAAGTGGATGATGCCATCATCTATCTGTTGCAGAGAGCTCACTCTCACCTGGATGATGCTGCTGACATTACTAGAATCACATTTTTTGAATTCGCTATTGCCTTTAATACGATCCAGCCATTTTTCCAAGTGAGAAGCTGCAAAGGATGGGCGTAGACAAATCCACTATCTCCTGGGTTACTGACTACCTGACAGATAGACCCCGGTTTGTACAGCTGGATAGTTCTCTGTCTGAGATGGTGGTGAGTGGCACTGGAGCACCACGAGGGACTGCCCTGTCTCCGTTTCTGTTCACACTGTACACCTCAGCCTTTCAGTACAAATCTGAGTCTTGTCACTTGCAGAAGTTCTCTGATGATACTGCAGTGGGTGAGAGTATCAGAGATGGGCAGGAGTCGGACTACAGAGGATGGTGGACAAGTTTTTGGGGTGGTGTGGGAGGAATCACCTGCTCCTGAATGTGGCCAAAACCAGGGAGATGCTGATTGATTCTAGGAGGAAGAGGACTGTGACAAGTCCGGTATACATTCTGGGAGAAGAAGCTGTGGTGGTGGAGGAGTACAAATACTTGGGCGTTCACCTCAACACCAGACTTGATCGGAAAACCAACACCAAGGCCTTTTACAAGAAGGAGATGAGCAGACTCCATTTTCTAAGGAAGTTGAGTTCCTTCAATGTGTGCAGCAGGATGTTGGAGATCTTTTACCGGTCTGTTGTAGCGAGTGAGATCTTCTTTGCTGCTTTATGTTGGGGGAGCAGTATCGGTGATGGCGATGCAGAAAGTCTAAATAAACTCATCAGAAAGGCTGGATCCGTCCTTGTCTACAACCCAGACTCGTTTGAGTTAATGGTGGAGAGGAGGTCACTAAACAAACTGTTATCCATGATGGACGATCTGGCACATCCTCTCCATGACCTACTGAATAAGCAGCGGAGCACCTTTTCGAACAGACTCATTCAGCTCCGCTGTCACAAGGATCGTTACAGAAAATCTTTCCTACCGAATGCAAAAAAGCATAGACACCAGCTCATCTCCATGTGACAGAACACACATCATAGTACAATAGTCTCTGCTTTATTATTTTGTACATCAATGCACGTCGGTATATTATTATTTTGTACGTTATTATTAGTTAAGTCTTCGCACTGCTGAGTGTGTTTTTAAATGTTGTAATGAAAGAATTTCCCACTCAGGATCAATAAAGTACTTACCATTATTATTATTATTGCAAAACAAGTTGCAATAAACTTAAATTAACCTAAACATAAGATTGTTCAGTGCCCTCGAGTCGTCGTCAGTTCATGGCAACCCTATTGATAGTATTGTTGCGCATTGGGTTTCGTGCCAAACATTTCTCCCACGCGGGTACTGCTGCTGTTCAGCTTGGGCCCCAACTAGATTCGAACTCAGAACCATCCACCTAAAAGCCCGGTGCTGATGCCACTACACCACCAACTGTCCCATAACATGTACATCCACAAAAATAGACAACACAATGCTCATCTCAACTCTAGTTCAAGCTTGACAGTAAAGGCATTTAGTCAGGTACTTGGATAAGAATATTTTGGGGGAGGAAAGGAAGACAAAAGGGAAAATTCTGGGAGGAAATTTAGGTCAAATGGAGGCAGATGGGACTAATTTAGACAGGATGATGGTTGAAGGGTAATAACTGTTCCTGAAGCTGCTGATGTGCAAACTAAACCTTCATCAGGTCTGATAAAGGGCCCCAGCCCAAGAAGTGTCAATTCTTTATTTTTTTTCCACAGATGCTGCCTGACCTGCTGTGTTCCTCTGGGATTTTGTGTGTGTGTGTGTGTTACTCTAGATTTCCATCATCTGCAGAATCCCTTGCGTTGAAGTGAATTCAGAATTGGTTTAACCAGACTATTTTTTTTAACCCATAACCCCTCAGACTTTAGTGGAAAGTGAGTTAGATCAGTGAAGGAACAGGCTAAAAATGCCCCAAAAGAGACTGTTGTGTTCAAGTCAATAGAAGACTAAACTGATCAAACAGCTCTCTGCTAGATACAGAATCACACACTGTGAAAATGAATAGTGACTCTCCTTTGTGTCATTTGAAAGCACACCACGTTATAGAACACCAAGCAGTTACAGGCTAACTGGTGATCTCAAAGCACATTTGATGTACACTTGGCTTGGCTAGTATTGATTGCCATGGGAGTATCCATGGGATGTCGCTGCGGCAATAAATGTGCTTCTTGTTAATCACCTCACTCTATTTTCATTCCATCAACGGGAAAAATCGACAACAGGGGGCTGAAACAATTTTGCCTGTTTAATATCAAACAAGACTCAAGTTCTTCACACGTCCTACTGACATGTCAAACACCAGAGGACATGCTTTTAAGAGTCGAGAGGGGAGGTTTAATGGTGACATGAGGGGGCACTACCATTGTTTGATTCCACTGACCTTAATGTTCACATGGATAAGGGAGCATGACCTGGAGCCACAACCTACTCCTGCCTGTATTTCTTATATTCTTAATATTATATTTGTAGAATATCAGTGTACAGAAAAAATTCTATCCCTAAGAATCTTGTAGCAGGGAAGAAGCCATTCATCCCATCTTATCTAGGCCAATTTATTAAAGGAGTATCCCATTTGTCCCTCTCCCCTACGTTCCCATGGGCTACATATACTTTAGTTCCAAAGGAACATGCTTCACCGCTGAATTAGTGTATTTCAGAAATTAGCAACTTTCTGCAAAAATAAATGTTCATTAATAGTTCTTTTCCCAGTCATCGGTAACCTATATTTTTTTCTGTTTATCAGCTCTTTTGCCCATATTTCAATATTTCCATTTAATATCAGAGAATGTTTACAATACACAAACTGAAATTCTTGTTCTTCACAGACATCCACAAAAATGGAAGAGCGACCCAAAGAATGAGTGACAGTAAAAATGTTAGAACCCCAAAGACCCCCTACTCACCCCCTCCCAAGCACAAGCACCAGCAAAGTATCAACACTCTCCCTCCCACACTTACTTCAACAAGAAAAACATCAGCACCCTCCACCCACCTAGCAAGCAATAGCAAAGATGCCAAGAAAGACCGTGATCTGCAGGACAACAAAAATTAATTGTTCAGCTGACAATTCAACATACCACAGACTCTCTTTCTCCCTAATAAAGGGAAAGAGAGGTGTCCCCCTTTCACAGCAAGAGGGGAGGCCAACAAAGACAACTTGATGATTTATGGTTTTAAAGTCTGCTGCTTTGCTTCCCTCTCCCCCAAATTTTGTAACTTGAGATCCGGCAACAAACTTTCCCCCACCAATGAGAGAAAGAGAGAGAGAGCACGCGACTTGCTGAGTACAGAGCCCCTGTCAGCCCCTCCTCCCCTTCTTACTCCTTATTTATTTATTTATCTATCTATCTTTATTTATTCATTCATTCATTCATTCATTCATTCATTCGTTCGTTCATTCGTTTGTTTATTTGTTTATTTATTATTCTTCCCCCCCCCCTTTTTCTCTCTCCTTTTTTTCTTTCTCTGACCCTCTCACAATCACTCCTTGCCTGTTCTCCATCTCCCTCTGGTGCTCCCCTCCCCTTTTCTTTCTCCCTATGCCTCCCGTCCCATGATCCTTTCCCTTCTCCAGCTGTGTATCCCTTTTGCCAATCAACTTTCTAGCTCTTAGCTTTAGCCCTCTCCCTCCTGTCTTCTCCTATCATTCCAGATTTTCCCCTCTCCCTCCCACTTTCAAATCTCTTACTACCTTTTCTTTCAGTTAGTCCTGATGAAGGGTCTCAGCCCGAAACGTCGACTCTACTTCTTCCTATAGATGCTGCCTGGCCTGCTTTGTTCCACCAGCATTTTGTGTATGTTGCTTGAATTTCCAGCATCTGCACATTTCCTCGTGTTTGCAAGGCAGAAATTAAACTGTTTCTGCAGATAACCTCGAAGGAATCACTGTTGAGCACCATAGGAACAGTTTCCCTCTTAGCTGTCAACCCGACTGAAAACCTTGAAGTCACATTAAGACATTTTGTACAGCAAAGGGTTAAGTGTAAATCAACTAGACCTTCTGTAGGGCCTTGTGCTGAAATGATATAAAGCTCAAGAACAGCTCCGTGTTTCCATGCCTAACAATGCCAGGAAGTGTGAGATTCCACACATCGTCACTATGCTAAATAGTACTACAGTATTTGCTTTTAACTATCAATGCAAGTTTATTCATTCTGACATTTTTTATTCACAGTGCATTATAGTAACACACATTTAATGCAAATCTTGTACTTGCTGAAATTAGTAGTTGGATTTTTATTGCGTTTGATCATCCCATTTGTAATAACCCATTATTGACAACAGTGCAGATAGAAGGTTGCTATGAAATTTCTACCATAACCACTAGAGGTCTCTAAATTCTTGCTCTGATAATTCACAGTGCCCCAAGTCCAGAATCTGAAAACTATGTAAATCCCATTTTATCAATTGTTTTAGCGGTTAATACTTTGGGGTTAATTGGGTGTCAATACAAATTTTGAATTCCATTTCATATGATCAATATGATCACTGCCTGGTATGGGAACTGTACTTCCCTCAATCGCAGGACTCTGCAGAGAGTGGTGCAGACAGCCCAGCGCATCTGTAGATGTGAACTTCCCTCTCTTCAGGACACTTACAAAGACAGGTGTGTAAAACAGGCCCGAAGGATCACTGGGGACCCGAGTCACCCCAACCACAAACTGTTCCAGCTGCTACCATCCGGGAAACGGTACCGCAGCATAAAAGCCAGGACCAACAGGCCCCGGGACAGCTTCTTCCATTTGGCCATCACACTGATTAATTCACACTGATACAATTGTATTTCTATGTTACATTGACTCTCCTGTTGTATACACTATTTATTATAAATTACTATAAATTAAAAATTTGCACATTTAGACAGAGACATAACGTAAAGATTTTTACTCTTTGTGTATATGAAGGATGTAAGAAATAAAAGTCAATTCAATTCAGTTCAACAAACTGTGGGATAGACCTTCTGCCCTGCCATGAGAAATCAGCTAGGTCTTTTGATGTTTGAAACTGGACTGTGAGACAATAGCACTCTAATACTTAGTACATTTGTTTGAAATCACTCTCTATTGCAGGAGAGCCATTGCCTATCTTAAACAAATGAGGAAGGCTTTGCACCAGAATACAGAGGGAAATCAGAATTCAGAATTCTGCACGTACATAACCTGCCTTAATGACTATTGTTCAGTAGCACTTATATCCACTGTGGTGAAGTACTTTGAGAGAGTTAAAGTTCAAAGTAAAATGTATTATCAGTGTGCGTACATGCCCTCACATACAACCCTGAGATCAATTTTCTTATGGGCATATTTAGCAAATCCGTAGAACAGTCACTGTAAACAGGATCAATGAACAACAAACTCTGCAAATGCAAATATAAATAAATGGCAATAAATAACGAGAGCATGAAATAACAAGATAAAGAGTCCTTAAAGTGAGACCATCAGTGTGGGAAACACCAGAAATAGACTGAGCGTAGCTATCTTCTTTTGTTCAAGGGCCTGATGGTTGAGAGTAGTAACTGTTCTTGAGAGTCCTGAGGCACTTTTACTTTCTACCTGATGGCAGCAGTGAGAGAAGAGCATGGCCGGGTGGTCATGAAACATCAATTTCTACCTGAGTCACGTCTTTGATTCACTCCAGTTTGCATTCCATCACAGCAGACGCCATTTCATTGACACTTCATTCAGATCTGGAACATATATGCATATTGGTAATAAAATTGCTTTGAACTTTGAACCCATGTGCTTTTGGTACAGTGAGAAATATTATTACATCTACCTCCACTACCTGCCCCTGTGAGGAAGCAGCCCTACTGGATGTGGCACTGTGGTACACCATCTCCACTGTGCCAAACTGTGTACACTGCTCCACATTCCACGCTCCTGATCCTTTCCACTCTGTGAATGGAATTGCTAATCTTATGTCAAAGTTCATAAAGTTCAAAGTAAATTCATTACCAAAGTATCTACTACCTTGAGATTCATTTTCCTGTGGGCATTCACAGTAAATACAGCAATCAAATCAGAGAGAAGCTGCACACAAAGACAGACAACCAAGACAAGTTGTGCAAATACAAAACAATAATAAATAATATTGTGAGCATGAGTTGCAGAGTCCTTGAAAGTGAATGCAAAAGTTGCTGTTATGCTTTGCAAATCCAGAAACTAATCAAAAGAATAACATAGGAGCCAGGGATTCTTGTCTACTGAGATTTTCTTTAGTGAGGCATGCACATATTTTATGGAGGCAAAATAATGTAGACACATACATATTTCATGGTGGCATAATGACGCAAGCCATTCACGTACTTCTTACATGTTACCCGTAAAGAATTATGTAAACAAAGAATGTTTAATCAAACAAAACATTCACAATGTTACTCAAATATTACTGAAATATTAAATACCCTACAGTTGTGCAATCAGTTCCGTGTGAGGCTAACTTAATGCAGGCTCCACATGCAGAATTTATGGTGCTAACCATTAGAGAATTGAAAAAGTTCACTCGTCATCATCAGACTCAGAGCATGTGAACACTCGAACAGGAATTGTCACAGGAGTGGGTGAATTATCCTCTCAAAAAACTCTCCACTGTTCAGTCAGATCATGGCAGATATGATCAGCACCTCAGCTCCGGAGCCTGTATCTATCCAAAGTAACCTTTCACCTCCTAGATTATCGGGAACAGAATCTATGAGGACAGATTGTGATTTCTGAATCTGTGTAGAGTTCTAAACTTCCACACGATTAAAGAGGAAAAAGTCAACAGGTTTGTGTGGCTAATGAAAATTGTAAAAACTGCAGATACAGGAAATCTGAAAAATAAACAAAATTCTGTCAAAACCAAGCAGATCTGTGGAAGGAGAAGCAGCTATTGTTACAGGTCAGGGTCCTTTCATCAGAACAGAGAAAAAGAGAAACAGATTAGTTTAGGGAGCAGAGTAGATAGTGAAGGTGATAGGTAGAACAAAGGGAGTCATAACTTTCATCCCAACAGTGTCCACAATCTGTCAGGAAATGTAGAGGAGGCTTGACCCAAAAGCAGAACAGCAGAGACAATTTAGCAGTAAACCATATTTTATTAATAAACAGCAAAATAACAAGCCACGAGGGCCCATAAGACAACAGGTACTTGACACAACAAGGCAATGAGGTAACTGACAGCTTGGAACAGCTGGACGGTGAATGAAGAACCGTGGTTGAGAGCTGGGTTTCAATAGGCTGCAGGTGATGAATTGAAAACAAGTGACAGGTGATTCCTGTTAGCTGGATGGAGACTGGGAGGTGCCTGGTTGTGCAAGTCAGACACCATTCAGCCAGATTTGAGTCCTGATGAATGGTCTTGGCCTGAAATGTCAACTGTTTACTCCCCTCTATTGATGCTACCTGACCTGTTGAATCCCTCCTGTATTTTGTGCCTTGCCCTACAATCAACAACTGTCCTTTTTTTCATCCTATAGGGCTAGACTACAGACAAAATTTTCCCTCCATTCTCCTCCACTTTGAGCATTCCAAAGGGGACGTTCTATCACTTCTTGGTCCATTCTTCTCTCTGCTCCATTCACTCCTATTTAAATCATAGTTACTCATTGTTTCACATTATAGTAACCCATCATTTCTTCTTATAACCTATCATAATGATAACCCATCATTTATTCTTATATTTGCAGGTGCGCCAATATCTACTTCTTGTTTTTGGCTCTTTTGAATTGGGTCCCTGTTGTCGAAGCATTCAGGAAAGATATCACCATGATCCCATTAGTTCTTGTTCTGGGTTTTGTCGCAATCAAGGATGCCATTGAAGACTTTCGAAGATACAGATTTGACCGAGCACTCAACCATCAAACAGCCGAGCTGTGGGACAGGTATTTAAGTACCATGATTATAGAGCTTGGGTACACAACACTTTCAAAATACAAAAGGAGCTTATAAATAATTAAACAGTTCATCTTTCCAATGTACCTTGCACTTTGGAAGAAGGAATAAAGGCGTAGTCTATGTTCTAAACCAAAAGCAAATTCTCATGAAGGATTCCCTAAAAGTTAACTTGCAGGTTGAGTCTGTGGTGAGGAAGGCAAATGCAATGTTAGCATACATTTCAAGAGGACTAGAATATATGAGCAAGAATGTAATGCTGAGGCTTTATGAGGCACTGGTCAGATAGCACTTGGAGTTTTGTGAGCAGCTTTGGGCCCCTTATCTATGAGAGTTAAGGGCATTGTGCTGGCAACAGAGGCGGTCCAGAGGAGGTTCATGAGAATGTACCTGGAAATGAAATGATTCACATATGAGGAGCATTTGATGGCTTTGGATCTGTAGTCGCTGAAGTTTAGAAGGATGAAGGGGCCTTATTGAAAGCTATTGAATATTGAAAAGCCTAAATATAGTGGATGTGGAGAGGATGTTTCCTAAAGTGGAGGAGTCTAGGATCAGAAGTCACTGCCTCGCAATAGTAGGACACCACTTTAGAACAGAGCTGAGGAAGAATTTCTTTATCCTGTGAGTGGTGAGTCTGTGGAGGCCAAGTTATTGGATATATTTAAAGTGGAGGTTAATTGGTTCTTGGGCAAGAAGGCAGGAAAATGGGTTTGAGATGGATAATATTGGTGGAATGGCAGAGCAGAGTCAATGGGCCGAATGGCCCACTTCTGCTTCTATCTCTTATGTTTACTTCAAAAAATTGAAGCTGGTTAAAGCACTTCTCACTGTAGATGGGCCTTAAAAGTGAAAGAATATCTCTAAATTTGGTGCCTTCCTTCAGATAAATTTCTAAAAACCTGTCAAATAGACAATATATTTCTTGTTTGAAAAGTCTTTCAAATTAAATTTCTCCTGCAATTTTTTGAGATTTAGGAAAGGAGATCAATCTCTTGTGTTTATGATTTGCTGTCCACTGTGAAGCACTTTGTTGTATGTCTACCTGAAATAAATTGAATCTTCTCTTCGAAGGGAGTTAAGACCTTCTCTCATTGCTTCCCCTCTGTGATCACTCACAGGTGACTCAGGTTGGAGGAACAACACCTTATATACCGGCTGGGTAGCCTCCAACATGATGGCATGAACATTGACTTCTCTAACTATCTGTCTCCGCTGCATCTGCTCTCAGGATGAGGCTTTTCATTCCAGGACGAAGGAGATGTCTTCCTTTTTTAAACAAAGGGGCTTCCCTTCGTCCACCATCAACTCTGCTCTCAAACGCATCTCTCACATTTGCCGCACATCTGCCCTCACCTCATCCACCCGCCACCCCACTCAGGATAGGGTTCCCCTTGTCTTTACCTACCACCCCACCAGCCTCCAGGACCAATGTATAATTCTCCGTAACTTCCGCCACCTCCAACGGGATCCCACTACCAAGCACATTTTCCCCTCCCCCCCCTTTCTGCTTTTCGCAGGGATTGCTCCCTAGGCAACTCCCTTGTCCACTCGTCCCCCCCATCCCTTCCCACCGATCTCCCTCCTGGCACTTATCCTTGTAAACGGAACAAGTGCTACACCTGCCCTTACACTTCCTCCCTCACCACCGTTCAGGGCCCCAGACAGTCCTTGCAGGTGAGGGGGGTTACTCACACTTCACCTGTGAGTCGGCTGGTGTGGTATACTGCGTCCGGTGCTCCCGGTGTGGCCTTTTATATATTGGTGAGACCCGACGCAGACTGGGAGACCGTTTCGCTGAACACCTACGCTCAGTCCACCAGAGAAAGCAGGATCTCCCAGTGGCCACACATTTTAATTCCACATCCCATTCCCATTCTGATATGTCTATCCATGGCCTCCTCTATTGTCAAAGTGAAGCCACACTCAGGTTGGAGGAACAACACCTTATATACCGGCTGGGTAGCCTCCAACCTGATGGCATGAACATTGACTTCTCTAACTTCCGTTAATGCCCCTCCTCCCCTTCTTACCCCATCCCTGACATATTTAGTTGTTTGCCTGTTCTCCATCTCCCTCTGGTGCTCCCCCCCACTCCTTTCTTTCTCCTGAGGCCTCCCGTCCCATGATCCTTTCCCTTCTCCATCTCTGTATCACTTTTGCCAATCACCTTTCCAGTTCTTAGCTTCATCCCACCCCCTCCGGTCTTCTCCTATCATTTCGCATTTCCCCCTCCCCCCACTACTTTCAAATCTCTTACTATCTTTCCTTTCGGTTAGTCCTGACGAAGAGTCTCGGCCCGAAACGTCGACAGTGCTTCTCCCTATAGATGCTGCCTGGCCTGCTGTGTTCCACCAGCATTTTGCGTGTGTTGTTGTTTGAATTTCCAGCATCTGCAGATTTCCTCGTATTTGCTGTTAAGCAGAGGTCCTGTTCTTTCTCGTTCTCTCTCTCTTTCTCTGTCTCTCTCTGTCTGTCTCTTTTTCTGTGTGTGTGTCTCTCTTTCTCTGTCTCTCTCTCTCTCTGTCTCTCTTTCTGTGTGTGTCTTTCTTTCTCTGTCTCTCTCTCTGTCTCTCTTTCTGTGTGTGTGTCTCTCTGGCTCTGATTCTCTCTCTCTCTCTCTCTCTCTCTCTCTGTCTCTCTCTGTCTTTCTGTGTGTGCGTGTCTCTCTCTCTGTCTCCCTCTCTCTGTCTGTCTGTCTGTCTCTTTCTGTGTGTATGTGTGTGTCTCTCTCTCTTTCTGTGTGTGTCTCTCTCTCTCTCTCTCTCTCTCTCTCTCTCTCTCCCTCTCTCTCTGTCTCCCTCTCTGTCTCTCTCTATCTCTCTGTCCCTCTCTCTCTTTCTGTCCGTCTCTCGCTCGTGTATGTGACCCCCAGGCTCTGTTGGCTGCATAAGTCTAGGGAAGACAATCTCTGGCCTGGCCAAATGGGTGAGTCCACCCCGAAACCCCACCACACCCCGTTTGTGCAAATGCTACGTGATTCGTTACCCTGGTACAAATCAGTACCATGAAATAGCAGACAGTACAGCACGTACAATTAAACGATTTCGCTTTATAATTTGACTACAGGGTTAGTGAAGAAAAAGCAAAGAAAGAAAAGAGCCCATTTTACTGAAACAGTCTAATGGGCGCAAGTTGGACTCATGGTTTCCCCTTCACCGATCTTCCTTCGATCTCCCCGAGCTTCATCAAATCCCAGCCCCACTCCAAGTCCATCCTATGATCTCTCCTCTCCTGCGTCCTCTCTTTCCATCTCCTGCCAAACAAAAGACCCAGATCACCTGGGTCAGGCACACAGCACAAAAACACACTCCCTTCATTGGACAGCTTACGTTCCAATTAACCATAACCCAAACACTACTTCTACAGAAAGGTCATTGCATTCTCAGTGAAACCTTTCCCAGGGCATTACATGTACATAAAGGATCTGATTCTAACAGATCTTACAGCAGGAGAAAGCCATATGGTTCCTCCAATCCACTCCACCATTTACCAGGTTCACAGCTGATCAGATCTTGGCATTACAAAGAGTGTTGACAAGCAGAGGGATCTTGGAGCCCAAGTTCATAGCTCCTTGAAGATGACTACACAGGTTGATAGAGTGGTTAAAAAAGGCATGTAGTATGCTTGCCTTTACTTGTCGAGAGATTGAGCTCAAAGGTCAGGAAGTTACGTTGCAGTCTTATGAAACTCTAGTTTGGCTGCATTTGGAGTATCGCATGCAGTTCTTCTGTCGGGAGTTCTTCCTATTATAGGAGGGATGTCAAGACTTTGGAGAGGGTGCAGAAGAGGTTTACCAGGATGTTGCCAGGATTACAGGGCATATGCTATAAGGAGAGGCTGGACAATCTTGGGTTGTTCTCTCTGGAACAGCGGAGGCTGAGGGGAGATCTGATAGAGGTTTATAAGATTATGACAGGCATTGATAAGAGTAGGCGGACAGTATTTTTTCCAAGGGTTGAAATGTCTAATGCCAGAGGGCATGCACTTAAAGTGAGAGGGTGTAATTTCAAAGGAGATGTGAGGGGCAAGTTTTTTTTCACATAGATTAATGGGTGCCTGGAATGCCCTGCCTGGGGTGATGGCAGAGGCAGATACATTGGAGACTTTTAAGATACTTTTAGATAGGCGCAAGGATGTGAGGAAACTGAAAGGATATATACCTTGTGTAGGCAGAGGGGATTAATTTGGTTGGCCATTTGATTACTAATTTATTTAGTTCGGCACAACATAGTGGGTCAAATGGCCCGTTCCTATGCTGTTTTGTTCTGAGTTCTATCTAAAATTTCAGGTCCTGAAACCAATATCAGAATGTTGCTGGTAAATGACCAGCAACATTCACACGGTTTCTCTTCACTGATGCTCGCAGACCTGCTGAGTAGAGGCAGCGTCAGCTAAACTTACCATCCACCCGAGCAGGGAATCTCTGCAGATAATCGATCTCCAGTTGTGTAATCCATTTGAAGCAGTTTTAATTGTTTAGTCATACAATGGATCTTGCCGGCCCTTAACTGATGGAGAGGAAAACAACAGAGATAATTCGCACAGCAGAACAGAATTTGCAGCATTAAAAAGGAACTCAGTAGCTACAGACAGAACTGGAGAGTTGAGTTTCAGATTGAGACCCTTTACCTGGACTGCCCAGGCTCATTACAAAAGCTGTTGTACGTAAGTGGGTCAATCCCACTTACAGGTTGACGTTGGAAAATTACCACATGGCCTGCACTGCAAACTGCACAGACTGCTGAAGCTCAGAGTTTGTCTGGCCTCATGTCCTACAACGTACACTATGCACTACTGCAATGAGCTGAGCTAAAGGCTAACTACACCCTACACACACACACACACACACACACACACACACACACACACACACACACACACACACACACACACACACACACACACACACACACACACACACACACACACACACACACACAATAGGCCCTTCAGCCACCAAGTCTAGTCTAGACATCAACCGCCCATTTACACCAAGCATGTATTTGTCCATTTTTTTCATTCTCACAAATTCCAATCAATTTTCCTTTTCCCAGATTGTTATTATCTTTATTAATTTATTGAGCAGAATAGGCCCTCTGGCCCTTCGAGCCACATTGCCAATTTAACTCTAGCCCATTCACGGGATCAATTAACCTGCCAACTGGTATGTTTAGCAATCACCTATACAAGAGGATCAACTTACAGTAAAACCTCCCAATGTTTGGGATATTAGAGGAAACCAGCATTCCTGGAATAAACCTGGATATTTAGTGGGAGAGCATGCAAACTCCAGGCAGGCAGCACCATAGGTCAGGCCTGAACCCATGTCATTGTTGCTGTGAGGCAGTGACTCCACTGACTGTGCTGCTGTGCAGCTCTTCTGTGTCAGGCCCCACTGAGTTTCAACTCTCAGATCCCAATTGACTCTTTTATATTTATTTTCACATTCAAGTACCACTGGCAAGGCAAACGTTTATGATTCATCCTGATTTGCCCTTCGGAAGGCGATGGTGAGGCATTTTGCCCTTGAGATGGTGAACCATTTTCTTAAGCTCCTCCCATCTTTTTGGTGAAGGTGTTCCCACAATGCTGTTGGGGATGACATCCCAGGATTTAGACCCACTGATGATAAAGAGCCAGTGATATGTCTTCAAGCCAGCACGCTGTGCAACTTGGAGGGGAACCTGTGGGTGGTGGCATTCCCACGCACTTGCAGGTATTGTCTTTGATAGCAAAGGTTATTTTATTTACTGAGAGATGCAGCACAGTAACAGGGCCTTCTGGACAAAATAAGCCCGTGTTACCCACTTACAGCCACACATCATTCGTAATGTGAGAGGAAACTCACATAGCCACGAGGAGAACGTACAGACTCCTTATAGACAGCAGCAGAATTGAACCCGGGTCGCAGAGGCTGTAAGAGTGTGACACCAACCACTAGGCTACCGTGCAGCGCCCCCCCCCCCCCCCCATCCCCATTGCAGATTTGGGAGGTGCTGTCACAGTACTTGGGTGAGTATCTGCAGTGAATCTGTACAGAATAGTTAAAAAATGATTTTTTTTTTAAACATTTGATTTAGCTCTGGAGTGCTTTCATAGATGTTACCAATGATCTGTAAGATAGGGCACTTTCAGATATTAAAAAATCACTCAACCTCCAGTTTCTACAAAGATCACCTAAACCTACACTCTGTGATCACTTTGTCAGGTATCTTCCGTACCTAATAAACAGGTCACAGAGTGTACGCTCATGGTCTTCTCCTGCTGTCGCTCATTGACTTCAAGTTTCAGTGTTTTGTGCATTGAAGGATGCTCTCCTGCACAGCACTGTTGTAATGCACGGTTATCTGAGTTTCTGTCACCTTCCTATCAGCTTGGACCAGTCTGGCCATTCTCCTCTGACCTCTCTCATTATCAACGCATTTTTGCCCTCAGAACTGCAACTCACTGGATGTTTTTTCCTTTATTTTCTGCACCATCCTCTGTAAACTCTGGAGACTATTGTGCACGAAAATCACAGGAGATCAGTAGTTTCTGAGATACTCAAGCCACCCCATCTGGTACCAACAATCATTCCACGGTCAAAACCACTTAGATCACATTTCTGCCCCATTCTGATGTTTGACCTGAACAATAACTGAACCTCTTGACCATGTCTGCATGCTTTTATACACTGAGTCGCTGCCACATGATTGGCTGATTAGGTAGTTGCATTAACGAACAGGTGTACCTAATAAAGTGCCCATTGATGTTTGTGGCAATTGCCAAACGCTTCAGACATTGCTTTAACGATTTATTCTTCAGATTATTCAACATTATTTGCAGTTTCTGTTACAAAATGCCAATTTGTTTCTCCTCCCATTCCGGGCATCACTTCTGTTCTTCCCTCCTCTCACACCGCCGACTGACAGATCCCACAGAGAAACTAGACTGCTCAGTCATCTGAAAGCCACCACGTGAATGACCGTGTAATTTTAGCACGCTTGGTATTTATTTCTAGCACTGAATTTTAATGGTGTGTAAAAAAAAACATGTTTTCCAGTTATGTCCTCAGGGACGTATCTTTGGTTGAAAACGAAAAATTCGTACCCTGAGAATAGCGGTTGTTGAAGCTCCAGAGATATTTTGCCTGTTGTTTCTTCCACCTAGCACTGTTGCCACAGGGATAGCTGCTCTCTGCACAGACACTATATTTAACCCGGGGTAACAAGGTTGTTAGATCTGGCAATGGGTGCCTTTTTTCCCCCCAACTTATAGCACTCCTCAAATCAAAGTTCAGCCATCAGTTTTCCCAAGTACAACACTTCTGTGTATCTAATACGTTTACGTATAATTAGATATAATAAACGCTTGTTTCATTGGCAAACATATTTAAAATATGCATATCTGTTTATACGTACGGTCTAATTCCAGGTAGATGGTAATTTTGTTGTACAAATGGGTTATGCGGTTGCAATGGGCCACATTATGGCTTCAGGTTTGAAAATGAGACAAATAATTCATTGCAGCCTCAGTCGTTAGCAGCTGTTTCCAGAAGGGTACACGAGAATCCATTTCTTTGGGGAAATAGTATTTGTACACCAACTTCAAAGTAAAGGATTCAAAGGTGGGTAATATTAAGTTATTATTTCTGGTGCTCGTTACTAACAAAGTAATCTGCAGTGGTCTGCTGCTGCTGTGCGTTCAGTCTGCTCGACAGGACTAATTGCTTGAAAAAAATTGGCGCAGTCTCCCTGATGGCTCAGCAAATTTATAGAGGGAGTCACACAGAACCGCAGAATGCAACACGTGACCCCACTCTGTGTGCACTACCTGTACGAGGTGAATTGTGACTTGCTCCTCCTGTTTGTCCCTGGTGCCTATTTTCCACTCAATTCCTGATGGGCATTTTTTTATATTTTTATTTGTTCATTTACAGGATGTGGGTATCACCACCAAGAGCATTATTGATTGTCCATCCTTAACTGCTCTTACAAACCTAGTAATGAACCACATTCATGAACTGCTGTGAAGTTGTCCTATTGATGCCCAATAGGTCAATAAAACTATTGAATTAAGTTCAATGAAGAAAGCATTGATTTCTCTAACTTCCAGTGATTTTCCACCTCCCTCTTCCTTCTTCTTCTGTTATCACACTGGCTCTGTCTCACCTCTTCTCTCCTCCTCACCTGCCTATCACCATCCCCAATGCCCCCCTCCTTCCTTTGCTCACATCGTCCATTCTCCTCTCCTATCACATTCCTTCTTTACACCTTTACCTTTTCCACCTATCACCTCCCAGCTTCTCACTCCATCCCCCTTCCCCCACTCACCTATCTTTCCCCTCCCTCACCAGGGTTCACCTTCTAGCTTGTACTCCTTCCTCTCCCCCCCCCGCCCCCACCTTCATATTCTGGCTTCTTCCTGCTTCCTTTCCAGTCCTGCTGAAGGGTCTCAGACCGAAACTTGCACTGCTTATTCCTTTCCAAAGACACTGCTTGATCACTGGTCCCTTCAGCATTTCATATGTGTTACTTTAGATTTCCAGCATCTGCAGAGGAAGAAAAATATCTCCCCTTCTCCTCATCCTCTATTCCCCAGTCTGGCTTTTTACCTCTTCTCACCTGCCTCTTACTACCCCCTGGGTCACCTCCACTTTCCATTTCTCTCATGGTCCACTCTCCTCTCCTATCAGATTCCTTCCTCTCCAGCCCTTGACCTTTCCCACCCACCTGGCTTCACCTTTCACCTTCCAGCTAACCCCCTTCCCCTCCCCCCCACCTTTTTAATTCTGGCGTCACCCCTCTTCCTTTCCTGAAGAGGGGTCTTGGCCCGAAACGTCGACTATTTAATCATCTCCATAGTTGCTGCCTGACCCGCTGAGCTCCTCCAGCATTTTCCGTGTGCAGAATCTCGAGTGTTTACAATGAACAAAGCAGTGTTTTTGCAATCCAGAAAGACGCCTGAATTGGAGAAGAACTAGCAGGTGGTGGTGTTCATTCTCCGCTCCTGCCTGTGTACCTCTTGGTGTTAGAGGTCTCAAGTCGGAGACATCCCATTGCAATCTGTTCTTAGGGACAAATGAAGCTTGGCTTCTCCTACCATTCCATGGTGAGTAATGAGTCCCACGTGGAGGCTGCAGACTTTACTCTGGGCAGAGACTGCGGGAGGAGCAGCGGCAAGTAAATGCCGAGCATTTTGTCAGTGATTAACACTGCATCTCCTGTGGTCCACTGACCGAGGGAGCTGAATGTTTTGGATACTGGGTGGGGTGCCCATCAACTATGATTTTGAGGCACTGAGTCATGTGGGCCCACCTTCCTGTAGGCAAATGGAGAAAGTTGTACCATATTGCTGACCTTTGCGGACAATGGGAAATAATAGAGGAAATTAGGAGGTGAGTCAACTATTTTCTTTTTGTTTATTATCAGGATGCGAATCTTGTCGGGAATGCTGATATTTATTAGCCACCCCTCACTGTCACTGCATTGAGGAGGCAATTTAGAATTTTTGGGACTGGAGTCACATTTTTTAAGGATGACTGTTTTCCTTCCCTGAGGGATATACTGAAAGTGAACCAGATGGCGTTTTGATAACAATTCAGTAACTCTATAGCTACTCTGTCTGTAAGGAATAATCTAGATTTGCTTATTTTTCCAAATTTAAGCACCCAACTGTCTTAGTGGGATTTGAGCTGCCAGGATTAATTGTTTAGAACTCTGCCTGTCGTCTGATTTAACCATACCATGATTACCGTCTGATTTCCCCTCCTGAACTCTGTACACACCTCTCACTGCCTCAGCCAATATAATCAGAGACCCCACTCTTCTTAACATTTTCCCTTTGACTTCACTCAAAGGCATTCTTTCTTCTCTCTCCCATCCAGCAGAAGATGCAAAAACCAGCGAGTCCATACCACCAAGATGAAGGTGGTACCCCACTGTCAAAAGATTGTTAAATGGTCCTCTTGTATTATAAGGTAGAGTCTTGCCCTCACAATCTACCTCGTCATGGCCTTGCTCCTTATTGCCTGCCTGAAATACACTTTACCTGTAACCTTAGCACTTTATTCTGTGTAATGTACACAAAATGCTGGAGGAACTCAACAGGTCAGGCAGCA